>NW_027617538.1:0-111000 GCF_964187855.1 Myxine glutinosa | reverse complement strand
TTGTGTTAGTGTTGAAAAACCACTTTTCGCACTTGTGTTAGTGTTGAAATACCACTTTTCGCACTTGTGTTAGTGTTGAAAAACCACTTTTCGCACTTGTGTTGGTGCAGGAAACCACTTTTGCACTTGTATTAGTGTAGAAAAAACACTTTTTGCACTTGTGTTAGTGTTGAAAAACCTCTTTTCACACTTGTGTTAGTGTTGAAAAGCCACTTTTCGCACTTGTGTTGGTGCAGGAAACCACTTTTGCACTTGTATTAGTGTGGAAAAACCACTTTTTGCACTTGTGATAGTGTTGAAAAACCACTTTTCGCACACGTGTTAGTGTTGAAAAACCACTTTTCGCACTTGTGTTGGTGCAGGAAACCACTTTTGCACTTGTATTAGTGTGGAAAAAACACTTTTTGCACTTGTGTTAGTGTTGAAAAACCACTTTTTGCACTTGTGGTAGTGTTGAAAAACCACTTTTCGCACTTGTGTTAGTGTTGAAAAACCACTTTTCGCACTTGTGTTGGTGCAGGAAACCACTTTTGCACTTGTATTAGAGTGGAAAAAACACTTTTCGCACTTGTGTTAGTGTTGAAAAACCACTTTTCGCACTTGTGTTTGTGTTGAAAAACCACTTTTCGCACTTGTGTTGGTGCAGGAAACTACTTTTTCACTTGTATTAGTGTGGAAAAACCACTTTTCGCACTTGTGTTAGTGTTGAAAAACCACTTTTCGCACTTGTGTTAGTGTTGAAAAACCACTTTTCGCACTTTTGTTGGTGCAGGACACCACTTTTGCACTTGTATTAGTGTGGAAAAAACACTTTATGCACTTGTGATAGTGTTGAAAAACCACTTTTCGCACTTGTGTTAGTGTTGAAAAACCACTTTTCGCACTTGTGTTGGTGCAGGAAACCACTTTTGCACTTGTATTAGTGTGGAAAAACCACTTTTCGCACTTGTGTTTGTGTTGAAAAACCACTTTTCGCACTTGTGTTAGTGTTGAAAAACCACTTTTCGCACTTGTGTTAGTGTTGAAAAACCACTTTTCGCACTTGTGATGGTGCAGGAAACCACTTTTGCACTTGTATTAGTGTGGAAAAAACACTTTTCGCACTTGTGTTAGTGTTGAAAAACCACTTTTCGCACTTGTGTTAGTGTTGAAAAAACACTTTTCGCACTTGTGTTAGTGTTGAAAAACCACTTTTCGCACTTGTGTTGGTGCAGGAAACCACTTTTGCACTTGTATTAGTGTGGCAAAAACACTTTTTGCACTTGTGTTAGTGTTGAAAAACCTCTTTTCGCACTTGTGTTAGTGTTGAAAAACCACTTTTCGCACTTGTGTTTGTGTTGAAAAACCACTTTTCGCACTTGTGTTAGTGTTGAAAAACCCCTTTTCGCACTTGTGTTAGTGTTGAAAAACCACATTTCGCACTTGTGTTGGTGCAGGAAACCACTTTTGCACTTGTATTAGTGTGGTAAAAACACTTTTTGCACTTGTGATAGTGTTGAAAAACCACTTTTCGTACTTGTGTTAGTGTTGAAAAACCACTTTTCGCACTTGTGTTGGTGCAGGAAACCACTTTTGCACTTGTATTAGTGTTGAAAAAACAATTTTCGCACTTGTGTTAGTGTTGAAAAACCACTTTTCGCACTTGTGATGGTGCAGGAAACCACTTTTGCACTTGTATTAGTGTGGAAAAAACACTTTTCGCACTTGTGTTAGTGTTGAAAAACCACTTTTCGCACTTGTGTTAGTGTTGAAAAACCACTTTTCGTACTTGTGTTGGTGCAGGAAACCACTTTTGCACTTGTATTAGTGTGGAAAAAACACTTTTTGCACTTGTGTTAGTGTTGAAAAACCACTTTTCGCACTTGTGGTAGTGTTGAAAAACCACTTTTCGCACTTGTGTTAGTGTTGAAAAACCACTTTTCGCACTTGTGTTGGTGCAGGAAACCACTTTTGCACTTGTATTAGTGTGGAAAAAACACTTTTCGCACTTGTGTTAGTGTTGAAAAACCACTTTTCGCACTTGTGTTTGTGTTGAAAAACCACTTTTCGCACTTGTGTTGGTGCAGGAAACCACTTTTTCACTTGTATTAGTGTGGAAAAACCACTTTTCGCACTTGTGTTAGTGTTGAAAAACCACTTTTCGCACTTGTGTTAGTGTTGAAAAACCACTTTTCGCACTTTTGTTGGTGCAGGACACCACTTTTGCACTTGTATTAGTGTGGAAAAAACACATTTCACACTTGTGTTAGTGTTGAAAAACCACTTTTCGCACTTGTGTTGGTGCAGGAAACCACTTTTGCACTTGTATTAGTGTGGTAAAAACACTTTTTGCACTTGTGATAGTGTTGAAAAACCACTTTTCGTACTTGTGTTATTGTTGAAAAACCACTTTTCGCACTTGTGTTGGTGCAGGAAACCACTTTTGCACTTGTATTAGTGTGGAAAAAACACATTTCGCACTTGTGTTAGTGTTGAAAAACCACTTTTCGCACTTGTGTTAGTGTTGAAAAACCACTTTTCGCACTTTTCTGGGTGCAGGAAACCACTTTTGCACTTGTATTAGTGTGGAAAAAACACTTTTTGCGCTTGTGATAGTGTTGAAAAACCACTTTTCGCACTTGTGTTAGTGTTGAAAAACCACTTTTCGCACTTGTGTTGGTGCAGGAAACCACTTTTGCACTTGTATTAGTGTGGAAAAAACCACTTTTTGCACTTGTGATAGTGTTGAAAAACCACTTTTCGCACTTGTGTTAGTGTTGAAAAACCACTTTTCGCACTTGTGTTAGTGTTGAAAAACCACTTTTCGTACTTGTGTTGGTGCAGGAAACCACTTTTGCACTTGTATTAGTGTGGAAAAAACACTTTTTGCACTTGTGTTAGTGTTGAAAAACCACTTTTCGCAGTTGTGGTAGTGTTGAAAAACCACTTTTCGCACTTGTGTTAGTGTTGAAAAACCACTTTTCGCACTTGTGTTGGTGCAGGAAACCACTTTTGCACTTGTATTAGTGTGGAAAAAACACTTTTCGCACTTGTGTTAGTGTTGAAAAACCACTTTTCGCACTTGTGTTTGTGTTGAAAAACCACTTTTCGCACTTGTGTTGGTGCAGGAAACCACTTTTTCACTTGTATTAGTGTGGAAAAACCACTTTTCGCACTTGTGTTAGTGTTGAAAAACCACTTTTCGCACTTGTGTTAGTGTTGAAAAACCACTTTTCGCACTTTTGTTGGTGCAGGACACCACTTTTGCACTTGTATTAGTGTGGAAAAAACACTTTATGCACTTGTGATAGTGTTGAAAAACGACTTTTCGCACTTGTGTTAGTGTTGAAAAACTACTTTTCGCACTTGCGTTGGTGCAGGAAACCACTTTTGCACTTGTATTAGTGTGGAAAAACAACTTTTCGCACTTGTGTTAGTGTTGAAAAACCACTTTTCGCACTTGTGTTAGTGTTGAAAAACCACGTTTCGCACTTGTGTTAGTGTTGAAAAACCCCTTTCCGCACTTGTGTTAGTGTTGAAAAACCACCTTTCGCACTTGTGTTGGTGCAGGAAACCACTTTTGCACTTGTATTAGTGTGGTAAAAACACTTTTTGCACTTGTGATAGTGTTGAAAAACCACTTTTCGTACTTGTGTTAGTGTTGAAAAACCACTTTTCGCACTTGTGTTGGTGCAGGAAACCACTTTTGCACTTGTATTAGTGTGGAAAAAACAATTTTCGCACTTGTGTTAGTGTTGAAAAACCACTTTTCGCACTTGTGATGGTGCAGGAAACCACTTTTGCACTTGTATTAGTGTGGAAAAAACACTTTTCGCACTTGTGTTAGTGTTGAAAAACCACTTTTCGCACTTGTGTTAGGGTTGAAATACCACTTTTCGCACTTGTGTTAGTGTTGAAAAACCACTTTTCGCACTTGTGTTGGTGCAGGAAACCACTTTTGCACTTGTATTAGTGTGGAAAAAACAATTTTCACACTTGTGTTAGTGTTGAAAAACCACTTTTCGCACTTGTGATGGTGCAGGAAACCACTTTTGCACTTGTATTAGTGTGGAAAAAACACTTTTCGCACTTGTGTTAGTGTTGAAAAACCACTTTTCGCACTTGTGTTAGTGTTGAAATACCACTTTTCGCACTTGTGTTAGTGTTGAAAAACCACTTTTCGCACTTGTGTTGGTGCAGGAAACCACTTTTGCACTTGTATTAGTGTAGAAAAAACACTTTTTGCACTTGTGTTAGTGTTGAAAAACCTCTTTTCACACTTGTGTTAGTGTTGAAAAGCCACTTTTCGCAATTGTGTTGGTGCAGGAAACCACTTTTGCACTACTTGTATTAGTGTGGAAAAACCACTTTTTGCACTTGTGATAGTGTTGAAAAACCACTTTTCGCACATGTGTTAGTGTTGAAAAACCACTTTTCGCACTTGTGTTGGTGCAAGAAACCACTTTTGCACTTGTATTAGTGTGGAAAAAACACTTTTTGCACTTGTGTTAGTGTTGAAAAACCACTTTTTGCACTTGTGGTAGTGTTGAAAAACCACTTTTCGCACTTGTGTTAGTGTTGAAAAACCACTTTTCGCACTTGTGTTGGTGCAGGAAACCACTTTTGCACTTGTATTAGAGTGGAAAAAACACTTTTCGCACTTGTGTTAGTGTTGAAAAACCACTTTTCGCACTTGTGTTTGTGTTGAAAAACCACTTTTCGCACTTGTGTTGGTGCAGGAAACCACTTTTTCACTTGTATTAGTGTGGAAAAACCACTTTTCGCACTTGTGTTAGTGTTGAAAAACCACTTTTCGCACTTGAGTTAGTGTTGAAAAACCACTTTTCGCACTTTTGTTGGTGCAGGACACCACTTTTGCACTTGTATTAGTGTGGAAAAAACACTTTATGCACTTGTGATAGTGTTGAAAAACCACTTTTCGCACTTGTGTTAGTGTTGAAAAACCAATTTTCGCACTTGTGTTGGTGCAGGAAACCACTTTTGCACTTGTATTAGTGTGGAAAAACCACTTTTCGCACTTGTGTTTGTGTTGAAAAACCACTTTTCGCACTTGTGTTAGTGTTGAAAAACCACTTTTCGCACTTGTGTTAGTGTTGAAAAACCACTTTTCGCACTTGTGATGGTGCAGGAAACCACTTTTGCACTTGTATTAGTGTGGAAAAAACACTTTTCGCACTTGTGTTAGTGTTGAAAAACCACTTTTCGCACTTGTGTTAGTGTTGAAAAAACACTTTTCGCACTTGTGTTAGTGTTGAAAAACCACTTTTCGCACTTGTGTTGGTGCAGGAAACCACTTTTGCACTTGTATTAGTGTGGAAAAAACACTTTTTGCACTTGTGTTAGTGTTGAAAAACCTCTTTTCGCACTTGTGTTAGTGTTGAAAAACCACTTTTCGCACTTGTGTTTGTGTTGAAAAACCACTTTTCGCACTTGTGTTAGTGTTGAAAAACCCCTTTTCGCACTTGTGTTAGTGTTGAAAAACCACATTTCGCACTTGTGTTGGTGCAGGAAACCACTTTTGCACTTGTATTAGTGTGGTAAAAACACTTTTTGCACTTGTGATAGTCTTGAAAAACCACTTTTCGTACTTGTGTTAGTGTTGAAAAACCACTTTTCGCACTTGTGTTGGTGCAGGAAACCACTTTTGCACTTGTATTAGTGTTGAAAAAACAATTTTCGCACTTGTGTTAGTGTTGAAAAACCACTTTTCGCACTCTTGATGGTGCAGGAAACCACTTTTGCACTTGTATTAGTGTGGAAAAAACACTTTTCGCACTTGTGTTAGTGTTGAAAAACCACTTTTCGCACTTGTGTTAGTGTTGAAAAACCACTTTTCGTACTTGTGTTGGTGCAGGAAACCACTTTTGCACTTGTATTAGTGTGGAAAAAACACTTTTTGCACTTGTGTTAGTGTTGAAAAACCACTTTTCGCACTTGTGGTAGTGTTGAAAAACCACTTTTCGCACTTGTGTTAGTGTTGAAAAACCACTTTTCGCACTTGTGTTAGTGTTGAAAAACCACATTTCGCACTTGTGTTGGTGCAGGAAACCACTTTTGCACTTGTATTAGTGTGGTAAAAACACTTTTTGCACTTGTGATAGTCTTGAAAAACCACTTTTCGTACTTGTGTTAGTGTTGAAAAACCACTTTTCGCACTTGTGTTGGTGCAGGAAACCACTTTTGCACTTGTATTAGTGTTGAAAAAACAATTTTCGCACTTGTGTTAGTGTTGAAAAACCACTTTTCGCACTTGTGATGGTGCAGGAAACCACTTTTGCACTTGTATTAGTGTGGAAAAAACACTTTTCGCACTTGTGTTAGTGTTGAAAAACCACTTTTCGCACTTGTGTTAGTGTTGAAAAACCACTTTTCGTACTTGTGTTGGTGCAGGAAACCACTTTTGCACTTGTATTAGTGTGGAAAAAACACTTTTTGCACTTGTGTTAGTGTTGAAAAACCACTTTTTGCACTTGTGGTAGTGTTGAAAAACCACTTTTCGCACTTGTGTTAGTGTTGAAAAACCACTTTTCGCACTTGTGTTGGTGCAGGAAACCACTTTTGCACTTATATTAGTGTGGAAAAAACACTTTTCGCACTTGTGTTAGTGTTGAAAAACCACTTTTCGCACTTGTGTTTGTGTTGAAAAACCACTTTTCGCACTTTTGTTGGTGCAGGACACCACTTTTGCACTTGTATTAGTGTGGAAAAAACACATTTCGCACTTGTGTTAGTGTTGAAAAACCACTTTTCGCACTTGTGTTGGTGCAGGAAACCACTTTTGCACTTGTATTAGTGAGGTAAAAACACTTTTTGCACTTGTGATAGTGTTGAAAAACCACTTTTCGTACTTGTGTTATTGTTGAAAAACCACTTTTCGCACTTGTGTTGGTGCAGGAAACCACTTTTGCACTTGTATTAGTGTGGAAAAAACACATTTCGCACTTGTGTTAGTGTTGAAAAACCACTTTTCGCACTTGTGTTAGTGTTGAAAAACCACTTTTCGCACTTTTCTTGGTGCAGGAAACCACTTTTGCACTTGTATTAGTGTGGAAAAAACACTTTTTGCGCTTGTGATAGTGTTGAAAAACCACTTTTTGCACTTGTGTTAGTGTTGAAAAACCACTTTTCGCACTTGTGTTGGTGCAGGAAACCACTTTTGCACTTGTATTAGTGTGGAAAAACCACTTTTTGCACTTGTGATAGTGTTGAAAAACCACTTTTCGCACTTGTGTTAGTGTTGAAAAACCACTTTTCGCACTTGTGTTAGTGTTGAAAAACCACTTTTCGTACTTGTGTTGGTGCAGGAAACCACTTTTGCACTTGTATTAGTGTGGAAAAAACACTTTTTGCACTTGTGTTAGTGTTGAAAAACCACTTTTCGCACTTGTGTTTGTGTTGAAAAACCACTTTTCGCACTTGTGTTGGTGCAGGAAACCACTTTTTCACTTGTATTAGTGTGGAAAAACCACTTTTCGCACTTGTGTTAGTGTTGAAAAACCACTTTTCGCACTTGTGTTAGTGTTGAAAAACCACTTTTCGCACTTTTGTTGGTGCAGGACACCACTTTTGCACTTGTATTAGTGTGGAAAAAACACTTTTTGCACTTGTGATAGTCTTGAAAAACCACTTTTCGTACTTGTGTTAGTGTTGAAAAACCACTTTTCGCACTTGTGTTGGTGCAGGAAACCACTTTTGCACTTGTATTAGTGTTGAAAAAACAATTTTCGCACTTGTGTTAGTGTTGAAAAACCACTTTTCGCACTTGTGATGGTGCAGGAAACCACTTTTGCACTTGTATTAGTGTGGAAAAAACACTTTTCGCACTTGTGTTAGTGTTGAAAAACCACTTTTCGCACTTGTGTTAGTGTTGAAAAACCACTTTTCGTACTTGTGTTGGTGCAGGAAACCACTTTTGCACTTGTATTAGTGTGGAAAAAACACTTTTTGCACTTGTGTTAGTGTTGAAAAACCACTTTTCGCACTTGTGGTAGTGTTGAAAAACCACTTTTCGCACTTGTGTTAGTGTTGAAAAACCACTTTTCGCACTTGTGTTAGTGTTGAAAAACCACATTTCGCACCTGTGTTGGTGCAGGAAACCACTTTTGCACTTGTATTAGTGTGGTAAAAACACTTTTTGCACTTGTGATAGTCTTGAAAAACCACTTTTCGTACTTGTGTTAGTGTTGAAAAACCACTTTTCGCACTTGTGTTGGTGCAGGAAACCACTTTTGCACTTGTATTAGTGTTGAAAAAACAATTTTCGCACTTGTGTTAGTGTTGAAAAACCACTTTTCGCACTTGTGATGGTGCAGGAAACCACTTTTGCACTTGTATTAGTGTGGAAAAAACACTTTTCGCACTTGTGTTAGTGTTGAAAAACCACTTTTCGCACTTGTGTTAGTGTTGAAAAACCACTTTTCGTACTTGTGTTGGTGCAGGAAACCACTTTTGCACTTGTATTAGTGTGGAAAAAACACTTTTTGCACTTGTGTTAGTGTTGAAAAACCACTTTTCGCACTTGTGGTAGTGTTGAAAAACCACTTTTCGCACTTGTGTTAGTGTTGAAAAACCACTTTTCGCACTTGTGTTGGTGCAGGAAACCACTTTTGCACTTATATTAGTGTGGAAAAAACACTTTTCGCACTTGTGTTAGTGTTGAAAAACCACTTTTCGCACTTGTGTTTGTGTTGAAAAACCACTTTTCGCACTTGTGTTGGTGCAGGAAACCACTTTTTCACTTGTATTAGTGTGGAAAAACCACTTTTCGCACTTGTGTTAGTGTTGAAAAACCACTTTTCGCACTTGTGTTAGTGTTGAAAAACCACTTTTCGCACTTTTGTTGGTGCAGGACACCACTTTTGCACTTGTATTAGTGTGGAAAAAACACATTTCGCACTTGTGTTAGTGTTGAAAAACCACTTTTCGCACTTGTGTTGGTGCAGGAAACCACTTTTGCACTTGTATTAGTGTGGTAAAAACACTTTTTGCACTTGTGATAGTGTTGAAAAACCACTTTTCGTACTTGTGTTATTGTTGAAAAACCACTTTTCGCACTTGTGTTGGTGCAGGAAACCACTTTTGCACTTGTATTAGTGTGGAAAAAACACATTTCGCACTTGTGTTAGTGTTGAAAAACCACTTTTCGCACTTGTGTTAGTGTTGAAAAACCACTTTTCGCACTTTTCTTGGTGCAGGAAACCACTTTTGCACTTGTATTAGTGTGGAAAAAACACTTTTTGCGCTTGTGATAGTGTTGAAAAACCACTTTTTGCACTTGTGTTAGTGTTGAAAAACCACTTTTCGCACTTGTGTTGGTGCAGGAAACCACTTTTGCACTTGTATTAGTGTGGAAAAACCACTTTTTGCACTTGTGATAGTGTTGAAAAACCACTTTTCGCACTTGTGTTAGTGTTGAAAAACCACTTTTCGCACTTGTGTTAGTGTTGAAAAACCACTTTTCGTACTTGTGTTGGTGCAGGAAACCACTTTTGCACTTGTATTAGTGTGGAAAAAACACTTTTTGCACTTGTGTTAGTGTTGAAAAACCACTTTTCGCAGTTTTGGTAGTGTTGAAAAACCACTTTTCGCACTTGTGTTAGTGTTGAAAAACCACTTTTCGCACTTGTGTTGGTGCAGGAAACCACTTTTGCACTTGTATGAGTGTGGAAAAAACACTTTTCGCACTTGTGTTAGTGTTGAAAAACCACTTTTCGCACTTGTGTTTGTGTTGAAAAACCACTTTTCGCACTTGTGTTGGTGCAGGAAACCACTTTTTCACTTGTATTAGTGTGGAAAAACCACTTTTCGCACTTGTGTTAGTGTTGAAAAACCACTTTTCGCACTTGTGTTAGTGTTGAAAAACCACTTTTCGCACTTTTGTTGGTGCAGGACACCACTTTTGCACTTGTATTAGTGTGGAAAAAACACTTTATGCACTTGTGATAGTGTTGAAAAACGACTTTTCGCACTTGTGTTAGTGTTGAAAAACTACTTTTCGCACTTGCGTTGGTGCAGGAAACCACTTTTGCACTTGTATTAGTGTGGAAAAACAACTTTTCGCACTTGTGTTAGTGTTGAAAAACCACTTTTCGCACTTGTGTTAGTGTTGAAAAACCACTTTTCGCACTTGTGTTAGTGTTGAAAAACCCCTTTTCGCACTTGTGTTAGTGTTGAAAAACCACCTTTCGCACTTGTGTTGGTGCAGGAAACCACTTTTGCACTTGTATTAGTGTGGTAAAAACACTTTTTGCACTTGTGATAGTGTTGAAAAACCACTTTTCGTACTTGTGTTAGTGTTGAAAAACCACTTTTCGCACTTGTGTTGGTGCAGGAAACCACTTTTGCACTTGTATTAGTGTGGAAAAAACAATTTTCGCACTTGTGTTAGTGTTGAAAAACCACTTTTCGCACTTGTGATGGTGCAGGAAACCACTTTTGCACTTGTATTAGTGTGGAAAAAACACTTTTCGCACTTGTGTTAGTGTTGAAAAACCACTTTTCGCACTTGTGTTAGGGTTGAAATACCACTTTTCGCACTTGTGTTAGTGTTGAAAAACCACTTTTCGCACTTGTGTTGGTGCAGGAAACCACTTTTGCACTTGTATTAGTGTGGAAAAAACACTTTTCGCACTTGTGTTAGTGTTGAAAAACCACTTTTCGCACTTGTGTTAGTGTTGAAAAACCACTTTTCGTACTTGTGTTGGTGCAGGAAACCACTTTTGCACTTGTATTAGTGTGGAAAAAACACTTTTTGCACTTGTGTTAGTGTTGAAAAACCACTTTTCGCACTTGTGGTAGTGTTGAAAAACCACTTTTCGCACTTGTGTTAGTGTTGAAAAACCACTTTTCGCACTTGTGTTAGTGTTGAAAAACCACTTTTCGCACTTGTGTTAGTGTTGAAAAACCACTTTTCGTACTTGTGTTGGTGCAGGAAACCACTTTTGCACTTTTATTAGTGTGGAAAAAACACTTTTTGCACTTGTGTTAGTGTTGAAAAACCACTTTTCGCACTTGTGGTAGTGTTGAAAAACCACTTTTCGCACTTGTGTTAGTGTTGAAAAACCACTTTTCGCACTTGTGTTAGTGTTGAAAAACCACATTTCGCACTTGTGTTGGTGCAGGAAACCACTTTTGCACTTGTATTAGTGTGGTAAAAACACTTTTTGCACTTGTGATAGTCTTGAAAAACCACTTTTCGTACTTGTGTTAGTGTTGAAAAACCACTTTTCGCACTTGTGTTGGTGCAGGAAACCACTTTTGCACTTGTATTAGTGTTGAAAAAACAATTTTCGCACTTGTGTTAGTGTTGAAAAACCACTTTTCGCACTTGTGATGGTGCAGGAAACCACTTTTGCACTTGTATTAGTGTGGAAAAAACACTTTTCGCACTTGTGTTAGTGTTGAAAAACCACTTTTCGCACTTGTGTTAGTGTTGAAAAAACCACTTTTCGTACTTGTGTTGGTGCAGGAAACCACTTTTGCACTTGTATTAGTGTGGAAAAAACACTTTTTGCACTTGTGTTAGTGTTGAAAAACCACTTTTCGCACTTGTGGTAGTGTTGAAAAACCACTTTTCGCACTTGTGTTAGTGTTGAAAAACCACTTTTCGCACTTGTGTTGGTGCAGGAAACCACTTTTGCACTTATATTAGTGTGGAAAAAACACTTTTCGCACTTGTGTTAGTGTTGAAAAACCACTTTTCGCACTTGTGTTTGTGTTGAAAAACCACTTTTCGCACTTGTGTTGGTGCAGGAAACCACTTTTTCACTTGTATTAGTGTGGAAAAACCACTTTTCGCACTTGTGTTAGTGTTGAAAAACCACTTTTCGCACTTGTGTTAGTGTTGAAAAACCACTTTTCGCACTTTTGTTGGTGCAGGACACCACTTTTGCACTTGTATTAGTGTGGAAAAAACACATTTCGCACTTGTGTTAGTGTTGAAAAACCACTTTTCGCACTTGTGTTGGTGCAGGAAACCACTTTTGCACTTGTATTAGTGTGGTAAAAACACTTTTTGCACTTGTGATAGTGTTGAAAAACCACTTTTCGTACTTGTGTTATTGTTGAAAAACCACTTTTCGCACTTGTGTTGGTGCAGGAAACCACTTTTGCACTTGTATTAGTGTGGAAAAAACACATTTCGCACTTGTGTTAGTGTTGAAAAACCACTTTTCGCACTTGTGTTAGTGTTGAAAAACCACTTTTCGCACTTTACTTGGTGCAGGAAACCACTTTTGCACTTGTATTAGTGTGGAAAAAACACTTTTTGCGCTTGTGATAGTGTTGAAAAACCACTTTTTGCACTTGTGTTAGTGTTGAAAAACCACTTTTCGCACTTGTGTTGGTGCAGGAAACCACTTTTGCACTTGTATTAGTGTGGAAAAACCACTTTTTGCACTTGTGATAGTGTTGAAAAACCACTTTTCGCACTTGTGTTAGTGTTGAAAAACCACTTTTCACACTTGTGTTAGTGTTGAAAAACCACTTTTCGTACTTGTGTTGGTGCAGGAAACCACTTTTGCACTTGTATTAGTGTGGAAAAAACACTTTTTGCACTTGTGTTAGTGTTGAAAAACCACTTTTCGCAGTTTTGGTAGTGTTGAAAAACCACTTTTCGCACTTGTGTTAGTGTTGAAAAACCACTTTTCGCACTTGTGTTGGTGCAGGAAACCACTTTTGCACTTGTATGAGTGTGGAAAAAACACTTTTCGCACTTGTGTTAGTGTTGAAAAACCACTTTTCGCACTTGTGTTTGTGTTGAAAAACCACTTTTCGCACTTGTGTTGGTGCAGGAAACCACTTTTTCACTTGTATTAGTGTGGAAAAACCACTTTTCGCACTTGTGTTAGTGTTGAAAAACCACTTTTCGCACTTGTGTTAGTGTTGAAAAACCACTTTTCGCACTTTTGTTGGTGCAGGACACCACTTTTGCACTTGTATTAGTGTGGAAAAAACACTTTATGCACTTGTGATAGTGTTGAAAAACGACTTTTCGCACTTGTGTTAGTGTTGAAAAACTACTTTTCGCACTTGCGTTGGTGCAGGAAACCACTTTTGCACTTGTATTAGTGTGGAAAAACAACTTTTCGCACTTGTGTTAGTGTTGAAAAACCACTTTTCGCACTTGTGTTAGTGTTGAAAAACCACTTTTCGCACTTGTGTTAGTGTTGAAAAACCCCTTTTCGCACTTGTGTTAGTGTTGAAAAACCACCTTTCGCACTTGTGTTGGTGCAGGAAACCACTTTTGCACTTGTATTAGTGTGGTAAAAACACTTTTTGCACTTGTGATAGTGTTGAAAAACCACTTTTCGTACTTGTGTTAGTGTTGAAAAACCACTTTTCGCACTTGTGTTGGTGCAGGAAACCACTTTTGCACTTGTATTAGTGTGGAAAAAACAATTTTCGCACTTGTGTTAGTGTTGAAAAACCACTTTTCGCACTTGTGATGGTGCAGGAAACCACTTTTGCACTTGTATTAGTGTGGAAAAAACACTTTTCGCACTTGTGTTAGTGTTGAAAAACCACTTTTCGCACTTGTGTTAGGGTTGAAATACCACTTTTCGCACTTGTGTTAGTGTTGAAAAACCACTTTTCGCACTTGTGTTGGTGCAGGAAACCACTTTTGCACTTGTATTAGTGTAGAAAAAACACTTTTTGCACTTGTGTTAGTGTTGAAAAACCTCTTTTCACACTTGTGTTAGTGTTGAAAAACCACTTTTCGCACTTGTGTTGGTGCAGGAAACCACTTTTGCACTTGTATTAGTGTGGAAAAAACACTTTTTGCACTTGTGTTAGTGTTGAAAAACCACTTTTCGCACTTGTGGTAGTGTTGAAAAACCACTTTTCGCACTTGTGTTAGTGTTGAAAAACCACTTTTCGCACTTGTGTTGGTGCAGGAAACGACTTTTGCACTTGTATTAGAGTGGAAAAAACACTTTTCGCACTTGTGTTAGTGTTGAAAAACCACTTTTCGCACTTGAGTTTGTGTTGAAAAACCACTTTTCGCACTTGTGTTGGTGCAGGAAACCACTTTTTCACTTGTATTAGTGTGGAAAAACCACTTTTCGCACTTGTGTTAGTGTTGAAAAACCACTTTTCGCACTTGTGTTAGTGTTGAAAAACCACTTTTCGCACTTTTGTTGGTGCAGGACACCACTTTTGCACTTGTATTAGTGTGGAAAAAACACTTTATGCACTTGTGATAGTGTTGAAAAACCACTTTTCGCACTTGTGTTAGTGTTGAAAAACCACTTTTCGCACTTGTGTTGGTGCATGAAACCACTTTTGCACTTGTATTAGTGTGGAAAAACCACTTTTCGCACTTGTGTTTGTGTTGAAAAACCACTTTTCGCACTTGTGTTAGTGTTGAAAAACCACTTTTCGCACTTGTGTTAGTGTTGAAAAACCACTTTTCGCACTTGTGATGGTGCAGGAAACCACTTTTGCACTTGTATTAGTGTGGAAAAAACACTTTTCGCACTTGTGTTAGTGTTGAAAAACCACTTTTCGCACTTGTGTTAGTGTTGAAAAAACACTTTTCGCACTTGTGTTAGTGTTGAAAAACCACTTTTCGCACTTGTGTTGGTGCAGGAAACCACTTTTGCACTTGTATTAGTGTGGAAAAAACACTTTTTGCACTTGTGTTAGTGTTGAAAAACCTCTTTTCGCACTTGTGTTAGTGTTGAAAAACCACTTTTCGCACTTGTGTTTGTGTTGAAAAACCACTTTTCGCACTTGTGTTAGTGTTGAAATACCACTTTTCGCACTTGTGTTAGTGTTGAAAAACCACTTTTCGCACTTGTGTTGGTGCAGGAAACCACTTTTGCACTTATATTAGTGTGGAAAAAACACTTTTCGCACTTGTGTTAGTGTTGAAAAACCACTTTTCGCACTTGTGTTTGTGTTGAAAAACCACTTTTCGCACTTGTGTTGGTGCAGGAAACCACTTTTTCACTTGTATTAGTGTGGAAAAACCACTTTTCGCACTTGTGTTAGTGTTGAAAAACCACTTTTCGCACTTGTGTTAGTGTTGAAAAACCACTTTTCGCACTTTTGTTGGTGCAGGACACCACTTTTGCACTTGTATTAGTGTGGAAAAAACACATTTCGCACTTGTGTTAGTGTTGAAAAACCACTTTTCGCACTTGTGTTGGTGCAGGAAACCACTTTTGCACTTGTATTAGTGTGGTAAAAACACTTTTTGCACTTGTGATAGTGTTGAAAAACCACTTTTCGTACTTGTGTTATTGTTGAAAAACCACTTTTCGCACTTGTGTTGGTGCAGGAAACCACTTTTGCACTTGTATTAGTGTGGAAAAAACACATTTCGCACTTGTGTTAGTGTTGAAAAACCACTTTTCGCACTTGTGTTAGTGTTGAAAAACCACTTTTCGCACTTTTCTTGGTGCAGGAAACCACTTTTGCACTTGTATTAGTGTGGAAAAAACACTTTTTGCGCTTGTGATAGTGTTGAAAAACCACTTTTTGCACTTGTGTTAGTGTTGAAAAACCACTTTTCGCACTTGTGTTGGTGCAGGAAACCACTTTTGCACTTGTATTAGTGTGGAAAAACCACTTTTTGCACTTGTGATAGTGTTGAAAAACCACTTTTCGCACTTGTGTTAGTGTTGAAAAACCACTTTTCACACTTGTGTTAGTGTTGAAAAACCACTTTTCGTACTTGTGTTGGTGCAGGAAACCACTTTTGCACTTGTATTAGTGTGGAAAAAACACTTTTTGCACTTGTGTTAGTGTTGAAAAACCACTTTTCGCAGTTTTGGTAGTGTTGAAAAACCACTTTTCGCACTTGTGTTAGTGTTGAAAAACCACTTTTCGCACTTGTGTTGGTGCAGGAAATCACTTTTGCACTTGTATGAGTGTGGAAAAAACACTTTTCGCACTTGTGTTAGTGTTGAAAAACCACTTTTCGCACTTGTGTTTGTGTTGAAAAACCACTTTTCGCACTTGTGTTGGTGCAGGAAACCACTTTTTCACTTGTATTAGTGTGGAAAAACCACTTTTCGCACTTGTGTTAGTGTTGAAAAACCACTTTTCGCACTTGTGTTAGTGTTGAAAAACCACTTTTCGCACTTTTGTTGGTGCAGGACACCACTTTTGCACTTGTATTAGTGTGGAAAAAACACTTTATGCACTTGTGATAGTGTTGAAAAACGACTTTTCGCACTTGTGTTAGTGTTGAAAAACTACTTTTCGCACTTGCGTTGGTGCAGGAAACCACTTTTGCACTTGTATTAGTGTGGAAAAACAACTTTTCGCACTTGTGTTAGTGTTGAAAAACCACTTTTCGCACTTGTGTTAGTGTTGAAAAACCACTTTTCGCACTTGTGTTAGTGTTGAAAAACCCCTTTTCGCACTTGTGTTAGTGTTGAAAAACCACCTTTCGCACTTGTGTTGGTGCAGGAAACCACTTTTGCACTTGTATTAGTGTGGTAAAAACACTTTTTGCACTTGTGATAGTGTTGAAAAACCACTTTTCGTACTTGTGTTAGTGTTGAAAAACCACTTTTCGCACTTGTGTTGGTGCAGGAAACCACTTTTGCACTTGTATTAGTGTGGAAAAAACAATTTTCGCACTTGTGTTAGTGTTGAAAAACCACTTTTCGCACTTGTGATGGTGCAGGAAACCACTTTTGCACTTGTATTAGTGTGGAAAAAACACTTTTCGCACTTGTGTTAGTGTTGAAAAACCACTTTTCGCACTTGTGTTAGGGTTGAAATACCACTTTTCGCACTTGTGTTAGTGTTGAAAAACCACTTTTCGCACTTGTGTTGGTGCAGGAAACCACTTTTGCACTTGTATTAGTATAGAAAAAACACTTTTTGCACTTGTGTTAGTGTTGAAAAACCTCTTTTCACACTTGTGTTAGTGTTGAAAAACCACTTTTCGCACTTGTGTTGGTGCAGGAAACCACTTTTGCACTTGTATTAGTGTGGAAAAAACACTTTTTGCACTTGTGTTAGTGTTGAAAAACCACTTTTCGCACTTGTGGTAGTGTTGAAAAACCACTTTTCGCACTTGTGTTAGTGTTGAAAAACCACTTTTCGCACTTGTGTTGGTGCAGGAAACCACTTTTGCACTTGTATTAGAGTGGAAAAAACACTTTTCGCACTTGTGTTAGTGTTGAAAAACCACTTTTCGCACTTGAGTTTGTGTTGAAAAACCACTTTTCGCACTTGTGTTGGTGCAGGAAACCACTTTTTCACTTGTATTAGTGTGGAAAAACCACTTTTCGCACTTGTGTTAATGTTGAAAAACCACTTTTCGCACTTGTGTTAGTGTTGAAAAACCACTTTTCGCACTTTTGTTGGTGCAGGACACCACTTTTGCACTTGTATTAGTGTGGAAAAAACACTTTATGCACTTGTGATAGTGTTGAAAAACCACTTTTCGCACTTGTGTTAGTGTTGAAAAACCACTTTTCGCACTTGTGTTGGTGCATGAAACCACTTTTGCACTTGTATTAGTGTGGAAAAACCACTTTTCGCACTTGTGTTTGTGTTGAAAAACCACTTTTCGCACTTGTGTTAGTGTTGAAAAACCACTTTTCGCACTTGTGTTAGTGTTGAAAAACCACTTTTCGCACTTGTGATGGTGCAGGAAACCACTTTTGCACTTGTATTAGTGTGGAAAAAACACTTTTCGCACTTGTGTTAGTGTTGAAAAACCACTTTTCGCACTTGTGTTAGTGTTGAAAAAACACTTTTCGCACTTGTGTTAGTGTTGAAAAACCACTTTTCGCACTTGTGTTGGTGCAGGAAACCACTTTTGCACTTGTATTAGTGTGGAAAAAACACTTTTTGCACTTGTGTTAGTGTTGAAAAACCTCTTTTCGCACTTGTGTTAGTGTTGAAAAACCACTTTTCGCACTTGTGTTTGTGTTGAAAAACCACTTTTCGCACTTGTGTTAGTGTTGAAAAACCCCTTTTCGCACTTGTGTTAGTGTTGAAAAACCACATTTCGCACTTGTGTTGGTGCAGGAAACCACTTTTGCACTTGTATTAGTGTGGTAAAAACACTTTTTGCACTTGTGATAGTCTTGAAAAACCACTTTTCGTACTTGTGTTAGTGTTGAAAAACCACTTTTCGCACTTGTGTTGGTGCAGGAAACCACTTTTGCACTTGTATTAGTGTTGAAAAAACAATTTTCGCACTTGTGTTAGTGTTGAAAAACCACTTTTCGCACTTGTGATGGTGCAGGAAACCACTTTTGCACTTGTATTAGTGTGGAAAAAACACTTTTCGCACTTGTGTTAGTGTTGAAAAACCACTTTTCGTACTTGTGTTGGTGCAGGAAACCACTTTTGCACTTGTATTAGTGTGGAAAAAACACTTTTTGCACTTGTGTTAGTGTTGAAAAACCACTTTTCGCACTTGTGGTAGTGTTGAAAAACCACTTTTCGCACTTGTGTTAGTGTTGAAAAACCACTTTTCGCACTTGTGTTGGTGCAGGAAACCACTTTTGCACTTGTATTAGTGTGGAAAAAACACTTTTCGCACTTGTGTTAGTGTTGAAAAACCACTTTTCGCACTTGTGTTTGTGTTGAAAAACCACTTTTCGCACTTGTGTTGGTGCAGGAAACCACTTTTTCACTTGTATTAGTGTGGAAAAACCACTTTTCGCACTTGTGTTAGTGTTGAAAAACCACTTTTCGCACTTGTGTTAGTGTTGAAAAACCACTTTTCGCACTTTTGTTGGTGCAGGACACCACTTTTGCACTTGTATTAGTGTGGAAAAAACACATTTCGCACTTGTGTTAGTGTTGAAAAACCACTTTTCGCACTTGTGTTGGTGCAGGAAACCACTTTTGCACTTGTATTAGTGTGGTAAAAACACTTTTTGCACTTGTGATAGTGTTGAAAAACCACTTTTCGTACTTGTGTTATTGTTGAAAAACCACTTTTCGCACTTGTGTTGGTGCAGGAAACCACTTTTGCACTTGTATTAGTGTGGAAAAAACACATTTCGCACTTGTGTTAGTGTTGAAAAACCACTTTTCGCACTTGTGTTAGTGTTGAAAAACCACTTTTCGCACTTTTCTTGGTGCAGGAAACCACTTTTGCACTTGTATTAGTGTGGAAAAAACACTTTTTGCGCTTGTGATAGTGTTGAAAAACCACTTTTTGCACTTGTGTTAGTGTTGAAAAACCACTTTTCGCACTTGTGTTGGTGCAGGAAACCACTTTTGCACTTGTATTAGTGTGGAAAAACCACTTTTTGCACTTGTGATAGTGTTGAAAAACCACTTTTCGCACTTGTGTTAGTGTTGAAAAACCACTTTTCGCACTTGTGTTAGTGTTGAAAAACCACTTTTCGTACTTGTGTTGGTGCAGGAAACCACTTTTGCACTTGTATTAGTGTGGAAAAAACACTTTTTGCACTTGTGTTAGTGTTGAAAAACCACTTTTCGCAGTTGTGGTAGTGTTGAAAAACCACTTTTCGCACTTGTGTTAGTGTTGAAAAACCACTTTTCGCACTTGTGTTGGTGCAGGAAACCACTTTTGCACTTGTATGAGTGTGGAAAAAACACTTTTCGCACTTGTGTTAGTGTTGAAAAACCACTTTTCGCACTTGTGTTTGTGTTGAAAAACCACTTTTCGCACTTGTGTTGGTGCAGGAAACCACTTTTTCACTTGTATTAGTGTGGAAAAACCACTTTTCGCACTTGTGTTAGTGTTGAAAAACCACTTTTCGCACTTTTGTTAGTGTTGAAAAACCACTTTTCGCACTTTTGTTGGTGCAGGACACCACTTTTGCACTTGTATTAGTGTGGAAAAAACACTTTATGCACTTGTGATAGTGTTGAAAAACGACTTTTCGCACTTGTGTTAGTGTTGAAAAACTACTTTTCGCACTTGCGTTGGTGCAGGAAACCACTTTTGCACTTGTATTAGTGTGGAAAAACAACTTTTCGCACTTGTGTTAGTGTTGAAAAACCACTTTTCGCACTTGTGTTAGTGTTGAAAAACCACTTTTCGCACTTGTGTTAATGTTGAAAAACCCCTTTTCGCACTTGTGTTAGTGTTGAAAAACCACCTTTCGCACTTGTGTTGGTGCAGGAAACCACTTTTGCACTTGTATTAGTGTGGTAAAAACACTTTTTGCACTTGTGATAGTCTTGAAAAACCACTTTTCGTACTTGTGTTAGTGTTGAAAAACCACTTTTCGCACTTGTGTTGGTGCAGGAAACCACTTTTGCACTTGTATTAGTGTGGAAAAAACAATTTTCGCACTTGTGTTAGTGTTGAAAAACCACTTTTCGCACTTGTGTTGGTGCAGGAAACCACTTTTGCACTTGTATTAGTGTGGAAAAACCTCTTTTCGCACTTGTGTTAGTGTTGAAAAACCACTTTTCGCACTTGTGTTAGTGTTGAAAAACCACTTTTCGCACTTGTGTTAGTGTTGAAAAACCCCTTTTCGCACTTGTGTTAGTGTTGAAAAACCACATTTCGCACTTGTGTTGGTGCAGGAAACCACTTTTGCACTTGTATTAGTGTGGTAAAAACACTTTTTGCACTTGTGATAGTCTTGAAAAACCACTTTTCGTACTTGTGTTAGTGTTGAAAAACCACTTTTCGCACTTGTGTTGGTGCAGGAAACCACTTTTGCACTTGTATTAGTGTTGAAAAAACAATTTTCGCACTTGTGTTAGTGTTGAAAAACCACTTTTCGCACTTGTGATGGTGCAGGAAACCACTTTTGCACTTGTATTAGTGTGGAAAAAACACTTTTCGCACTTGTGTTAGTGTTGAAAAACCACTTTTCGTACTTGTGTTGGTGCAGGAAACCACTTTTGCACTTGTATTAGTGTGGAAAAAACACTTTTTGCACTTGTGTTAGTGTTGAAAAACCACTTTTCGCACTTGTGGTAGTGTTGAAAAACCACTTTTCGCACTTGTGTTAGTGTTGAAAAACCACTTTTCGCACTTGTGTTGGTGCAGGAAACCACTTTTGCACTTGTATTAGTGTGGAAAAAACACTTTTCGCACTTGTGTTAGTGTTGAAAAACCACTTTTCGCACTTGTGTTTGTGTTGAAAAACCACTTTTCGCACTTGTGTTGGTGCAGGAAACCACTTTTTCACTTGTATTAGTGTGGAAAAACCACTTTTCGCACTTGTGTTAGTGTTGAAAAACCACTTTTCGCACTTGTGTTAGTGTTGAAAAACCACTTTTCGCACTTTTGTTGGTGCAGGACACCACTTTTGCACTTGTATTAGTGTGGAAAAAACACATTTCGCACTTGTGTTAGTGTTGAAAAACCACTTTTCGCACTTGTGTTGGTGCAGGAAACCACTTTTGCACTTGTATTAGTGTGGTAAAAACACTTTTTGCACTTGTGATAGTGTTGAAAAACCACTTTTCGTACTTGTGTTATTGTTGAAAAACCACTTTTCGCACTTGTGTTGGTGCAGGAAACCACTTTTGCACTTGTATTAGTGTGGAAAAAACACATTTCGCACTTGTGTTAGTGTTGAAAAACCACTTTTCGCACTTGTGTTAGTGTTGAAAAACCACTTTTCGCACTTTTCTTGGTGCAGGAAACCACTTTTGCACTTGTATTAGTGTGGAAAAAACACTTTTTGCGCTTGTGATAGTGTTGAAAAACCACTTTTTGCACTTGTGTTAGTGTTGAAAAACCACTTTTCGCACTTGTGTTGGTGCAGGAAACCACTTTTGCACTTGTATTAGTGTGGAAAAACCACTTTTTGCACTTGTGATAGTGTTGAAAAACCACTTTTCGCACTTGTGTTAGTGTTGAAAAACCACTTTTCGCACTTGTGTTAGTGTTGAAAAACCACTTTTCGTACTTGTGTTGGTGCAGGAAACCACTTTTGCACTTGTATTAGTGTGGAAAAAACACTTTTTGCACTTGTGTTAGTGTTGAAAAACCACTTTTCGCAGTTGTGGTAGTGTTGAAAAACCACTTTTCGCACTTGTGTTAGTGTTGAAAAACCACTTTTCGCACTTGTGTTGGTGCAGGAAACCACTTTTGCACTTGTATGAGTGTGGAAAAAACACTTTTCGCACTTGTGTTAGTGTTGAAAAACCACTTTTCGCACTTGTGTTTGTGTTGAAAAACCACTTTTCGCACTTGTGTTGGTGCAGGAAACCACTTTTTCACTTGTATTAGTGTGGAAAAACCACTTTTCGCACTTGTGTTAGTGTTGAAAAACCACTTTTCGCACTTTTGTTAGTGTTGAAAAACCACTTTTCGCACTTTTGTTGGTGCAGGACACCACTTTTGCACTTGTATTAGTGTGGAAAAAACACTTTATGCACTTGTGATAGTGTTGAAAAACGACTTTTCGCACTTGTGTTAGTGTTGAAAAACTACTTTTCGCACTTGCGTTGGTGCAGGAAACCACTTTTGCACTTGTATTAGTGTGGAAAAACAACTTTTCGCACTTGTGTTAGTGTTGAAAAACCACTTTTCGCACTTGTGTTAGTGTTGAAAAACCACTTTTCGCACTTGTGTTAGTGTTGAAAAACCCCTTTTCGCACTTGTGTTAGTGTTGAAAAACCACCTTTCGCACTTGTGTTGGTGCAGGAAACCACTTTTGCACTTGTATTAGTGTGGTAAAAACACTTTTTGCACTTGTGATAGTGTTGAAAAACCACTTTTCGTACTTGTGTTAGTGTTGAAAAACCACTTTTCGCACTTGTGTTGGTGCAGGAAACCACTTTTGCACTTGTATTAGTGTGGAAAAAACAATTTTCGCACTTGTGTGAGTGTTGAAAAACCACTTTTCGCACTTGTGATGGTGCAGGAAACCACTTTTGCACTTGTATTAGTGTGGAAAAAACACTTTTCGCACTTGTGTTAGTGTTGAAAAACCACTTTTCGCACTTGTGTTAGGGTTGAAATACCACTTTTCGCACTTGTGTTAGTGTTGAAAAACCACTTTTCGCACTTGTGTTGGTGCAGGAAACCACTTTTGCACTTGTATTAGTGTAGAAAAAACACTTTTTGCACTTGTGTTAGTGTTGAAAAACCTCTTTTCACACTTGTGTTAGTGTTGAAAAACCACTTTTCGCACTTGTGTTGGTGCAGGAAACCACTTTTGCACTTGTATTAGTGTGGAAAAAACACTTTTTGCACCTGTGTTAGTGTTGAAAAACCACTTTTCGCACTTGTGGTAGTGTTGAAAAACCACTTTTCGCACTTGTGTTAGTGTTGAAAAACCACTTTTCGCACTTGTGTTGGTGCAGGAAACCACTTTTGCACTTGTATTAGAGTGGAAAAAACACTTTTCGCACTTGTGTTAGTGTTGAAAAACCACTTTTCGCACTTGAGTTTGTGTTGAAAAACCACTTTTCGCACTTGTGTTGGTGCAGGAAACCACTTTTTCACTTGTATTAGTGTGGAAAAACCACTTTTCGCACTTGTGTTAGTGTTGAAAAACCACTTTTCGCACTTGTGTTAGTGTTGAAAAACCACTTTTCGCACTTTTGTTGGTGCAGGACATCACTTTTGCACTTGTATTAGTGTGGAAAAAACACTTTATGCACTTGTGATAGTGTTGAAAAACCACTTTTCGCACTTGTGTTAGTGTTGAAAAACCACTTTTCGCACTTGTGTTGGTGCAGGAAACCACTTTTGCACTTGTATTAGTGTGGAAAAACCACTTTTCGCACTTGTGTTTGTGTTGAAAAACCACTTTTCGCACTTGTGTTAGTGTTGAAAAACCACTTTTCGCACTTGTGTTAGTGTTGAAAAACCACTTTTCGCACTTGTGATGGTGCAGGAAACCACTTTTGCACTTGTATTAGTGTGGAAAAAACACTTTTCGCACTTGTGTTAGTGTTGAAAAACCACTTTTCGCACTTGTGTTAGTGTTGAAAAAACACTTTTCGCACTTGTGTTAGTGTTGAAAAACCACTTTTCGCACTTGTGTTGGTGCAGGAAACCACTTTTGCACTTGTATTAGTGTGGAAAAAACACTTTTTGCACTTGTGTTAGTGTTGAAAAACCTCTTTTCGCACTTGTGTTAGTGTTGAAAAACCACTTTTCGCACTTGTGTTTGTGTTGAAAAACCACTTTTCGCACTTGTGTTAGTGTTGAAAAACCCCTTTTCGCACTTGTGTTAGTGTTGAAAAACCACCTTTCGCACTTGTGTTGGTGCAGGAAACCACTTTTGCACTTGTATTAGTGTGGTAAAAACACTTTTTGCACTTGTGATAGTGTTGAAAAACCACTTTTCGTACTTGTGTTAGTGTTGAAAAACCACTTTTCGCCCTTGTGTTGGTGCAGGAAACCACTTTTGCACTTGTATTAGTGTGGAAAAAACAATTTTCGCACTTGTGTTAGTGTTGAAAAACCACTTTTCGCACTTGTGTTGGTGCAGGAAACCACTTTTGCACTTGTATTAGTGTAGAAAAAACACTTTTTGCACTTGTGTTAGTGTTGAAAAACCTCTTTTCACACTTGTGTTAGTGTTGAAAAACCACTTTTCGCACTTGTGTTGGTGCAGGAAACCACTTTTGCACTTGTATTAGTGTGGAAAAACCACTTTTTGCACTTGTGATAGTGTTGAAAAACCACTTTTCGCACATGTGTTAGTGTTGAAAAACCACTTTTCGCACTTGTGTTGGTGCAGGAAACCACTTTTGCACTTGTATTAGTGTGGAAAAAACACTTTTTGCACTTGTGTTAGTGTTGAAAAACCACTTTTCGCACTTGTGGTAGTGTTGAAAAACCACTTTTCGCACTTGTGTTAGTGTTGAAAAACCACTTTTCGCACTTGTGTTGGTGCAGGAAACCACTTTTGCACTTGTATTAGAGTGGAAAAGACACTTTTCGCACTTGTGTTAGTGTTGAAAAACCACTTTTCGCACTTGTGTTTGTGTTGAAAAACCACTTTTCGCACTTGTGTTGGTGCAGGAAACCACTTTTTCACTTGTATTAGTGTGGAAAAACCACTTTTCGCACTTGTGTTAGTGTTGAAAAACCAATTTTCGCACATGTGTTAGTGTTGAAAAACCACTTTTCGCACTTGTGTTAGTGTTGAAAAACCACTTTTCGCACTTGTGATGTTGCAGGAAACCACTTTTGCACTTGTATTAGTGTGGAAAAAACACTTTTCGCACTTGTGTTAGTGTTGAAAAACCACTTTTCGCACTTGTGTTAGTGTTGAAAAAACACTTTTCGCACTTGTGTTAGTGTTGAAAAACCACTTTTCGCACTTGTGTTGGTGCAGGATACCACTTTTGCACTTGTATTAGTGTGGAAAAAACACTTTTTGCACTTGTGTTAGTGTTGAAAAACCTCTTTTCACACTTGTGTTAGTGTTGAAAAAACACTTTTTGCACTTGTGTTGGTGCAGGAAACCACTTTTGCACTTGTATTAGTGTGGAAAAAACCACTTTTTGCACTTGTGATAGTGTTGAAAAACCACTTTTCGCACATGTGTTAGTGTTGAAAAACCACTTTTCACACTTGTGTTGGTGCAGGAAACCACTTTTGCACTTGTATTAGTGTGGAAAAAACACTTTTTGCACCTGTGATATTGTGAAAAACCACTTTTCGCACTTGTGTTAGTGTTGAAAAACCACTTTTCGCACTTGTGTTAGTGTTGAAAAACCACTTTTCGCACTTGTGTTGGTGCAGGAAACCACTTTTGCACTTGTATTAGTGTGGAAAAACCACTTTTCGCACTTATGTTAGTGTTGAAAAACCACTTTTCGCACTTGTGTTAGTGTTGAAAAACCACTTTTCGCACTTTTGTTGGTGCAGGAAACCACTTTTGCACTTGTATTAGTGTGGAAAAAACACTTTTCACACTTGTGTTAGTGTTGAAAAACCACTTTTCGCACTTGTGTTTGTGTTGAAAAACCACTTTTCGCACTTGTGTTAGTGTTGAAAAACCCCTTTTCGCACTTGTGTTAGTGTTGAAAAACCACATTTCGCACTTGTGTTGGTGCAGGAAACCACTTTTGCACTTGTATTAGTGTGGTAAAAACACTTTTTGCACTTGTGATAGTGTTGAAAAACCACTTTTCGTACTTGTGTTAGTGTTGAAAAACCACTTTTCGCACTTGTGTTGGTGCAGGAAACCACTTTTGCACTTGTATTAGTGTGGAAAAAACACTTTTCGCACTTGTGTTAGTGTTGAAAAACCACTTTTCGCACTTGTGTTTGTGTTGAAAAACCACTTTTCGCACTTGTGTTGGTGCAGGAAACCACTTTTTCACTTGTATTAGTGTGGAAAAACCACTTTTCGCACTTGTGTTAGTGTTGAAAAACCACATTTCGCACTTGTGTTAGTGTTGAAAAACCACTTTTTGCACTTTTGTTGGTGCAGGACACCACTTTTGCACTTGTATTAGTGTGGAAAAAACACATTTCGCACTTGTGTTAGTGTTGAAAAACCACTTTTCGCACTTGTGTTGGTGCAGGAAACCACTTTTGCACTTGTATTAGTGTGGTAAAAACACTTTTTGCACTTGTGATAGTGTTGAAAAACCACTTTTCGTACTTGTGTTATTGTTGAAAAACCACTTTTCGCACTTGTGTTGGTGCAGGAAACCACTTTTGCACTTGTATTAGTGTGGAAAAAACACTTTTCGCACTTGTGGTAGTGTTGAAAAACCACTTTTCGCACTTGTGTTAGTGTTGAAAAACCACTTTTCGCACTTGTGTTGGTGCAGGAAACCACTTTTGCACTTGTATTAGTGTGGAAAAAACACTTTTCGCACTTGTGTTAGTGTTGAAAAACCACTTTTCGCACTTGTGTTTGTGTTGAAAAACCACTTTTCGCACTTGTGTTGGTGCAGGAAACCACTTTTTCACTTGTATTAGTGTGGAAAAACCACTTTTCGCACTTGTGTTAGTGTTGAAAAACCACTTTTCGCACTTGTGTTAGTGTTGAAAAACCACTTTTCGCACTTTTGTTGGTGCAGGACACCACTTTTGCACTTGTATTAGTGTGGAAAAAACACATTTCGCACTTGTGTTAGTGTTGAAAAACCACTTTTCGCACTTGTGTTGGTGCAGGAAACCACTTTTGCACTTGTATTAGTGTGGTAAAAACACTTTTTGCACTTGTGATAGTGTTGAAAAACCACTTTTCGTACTTGTGTTAGTGTTGAAAAACCACTTTTCGCACTTGTGTTGGTGCAGGAAACCACTTTTGCACTTGTATTAGTGTGGAAAAAACACATTTCGCACTTGTGTTAGTGTTGAAAAACCACTTTTCGCACTTGTGTTAGTGTTGAAAAACCACTTTTCGCACTTTTCTTGGTGCAGGAAACCACTTTTGCACTTGTATTAGTGTGGAAAAAACACTTTTTGCGCTTGTGATAGTGTTGAAAAACCACTTTTCGCACTTGTGTTAGTGTTGAAAAACCACTTTTCGCACTTGTGTTGGTGCAGGAAACCACTTTTGCACTTGTATTAGTGTGGAAAAAACCACTTTTTGCACTTGTGATAGTGTTGAAAAACCACTTTTCGCACTTGTGTTAGTGTTGAAAAACCACTTTTTGCACTTGTGTTAGTGTTGAAAAACCACTTTTCGTACTTGTGTTGGTGCAGGAAACCACTTTTGCACTTGTATTAGTGTGGAAAAAACACTTTTTGCACTTGTGTTAGTGTTGAAAAACCACTTTTCGCAGTTGTGGTAGTGTTGAAAAACCACTTTTCGCACTTGTGTTAGTGTTGAAAAACCACTTTTCGCACTTGTGTTGGTGCAGGAAACCACTTTTGCACTTGTATTAGTGTGGAAAAAACACTTTTCGCACTTGTGTTAGTGTTGAAAAACCACTTTTCGCACTTGTGTTTGTGTTGAAAAACCACTTTTCGCACTTGTGTTGGTGCAGGAAACCACTTTTGCACTTATATTAGTGTGGAAAAAACACTTTTCGCACTTGTGTTAGTGTTGAAAAACCACTTTTCGCACTTGTGTTTGTGTTGAAAAACCACTTTTCGCACTTGTGTTGGTGCAGGAAACCACTTTTTCACTTGTATTAGTGTGGAAAAACCACTTTTCGCACTTGTGTTAGTGTTGAAAAACCACTTTTCGCACTTGTGTTAGTGTTGAAAAACCACTTTTCGCACTTTTGTTGGTGCAGGACACCACTTTTGCACTTGTATTAGTGTGGAAAAAACACATTTCGCACTTGTGTTAGTGTTGAAAAACCACTTTTCGCACTTGTGTTGGTGCAGGAAACCACTTTTGCACTTGTATTAGTGTGGTAAAAACACTTTTTGCACTTGTGATAGTGTTGAAAAACCACTTTTCGTACTTGTGTTATTGTTGAAAAACCACTTTTCGCACTTGTGTTGGTGCAGGAAACCACTTTTGCACTTGTATTAGTGTGGAAAAAACACATTTCGCACTTGTGTTAGTGTTGAAAAACCACTTTTCGCACTTGTGTTAGTGTTGAAAAACCACTTTTCGCACTTTTCTTGGTGCAGGAAACCACTTTTGCACTTGTATTAGTGTGGAAAAAACACTTTTTGCGCTTGTGATAGTGTTGAAAAACCACTTTTTGCACTTGTGTTAGTGTTGAAAAACCACTTTTCGCACTTGTGTTGGTGCAGGAAACCACTTTTGCACTTGTATTAGTGTGGAAAAACCACTTTTTGCACTTGTGATAGTGTTGAAAAACCACTTTTCGCACTTGTGTTAGTGTTGAAAAACCACTTTTCACACTTGTGTTAGTGTTGAAAAACCACTTTTCGTACTTGTGTTGGTGCAGGAAACCACTTTTGCACTTGTATTAGTGTGGAAAAAACACTTTTTGCACTTGTGTTAGTGTTGAAAAACCACTTTTCGCAGTTTTGGTAGTGTTGAAAAACCACTTTTCGCACTTGTGTTAGTGTTGAAAAACCACTTTTCGCACTTGTGTTGGTGCAGGAAACCACTTTTGCACTTGTATGAGTGTGGAAAAAACACTTTTCGCACTTGTGTTAGTGTTGAAAAACCACTTTTCGCACTTGTGTTTGTGTTGAAAAACCACTTTTCGCACTTGTGTTGGTGCAGGAAACCACTTTTTCACTTGTATTAGTGTGGAAAAACCACTTTTCGCACTTGTGTTAGTGTTGAAAAACCACTTTTCGCACTTGTGTTAGTGTTGAAAAACCACTTTTCGCACTTTTGTTGGTGCAGGACACCACTTTTGCACTTGTATTAGTGTGGAAAAAACACTTTATGCACTTGTGATAGTGTTGAAAAACGACTTTTCGCACTTGTGTTAGTGTTGAAAAACTACTTTTCGCACTTGCGTTGGTGCAGGAAACCACTTTTGCACTTGTATTAGTGTGGAAAAACAACTTTTCGCACTTGTGTTAGTGTTGAAAAACCACTTTTCGCACTTGTGTTAGTGTTGAAAAACCACTTTTCGCACTTGTGTTAGTGTTGAAAAACCCCTTTTCGCACTTGTGTTAGTGTTGAAAAACCACCTTTCGCACTTGTGTTGGTGCAGGAAACCACTTTTGCACTTGTATTAGTGTGGTAAAAACACTTTTTGCACTTGTGATAGTGTTGAAAAACCACTTTTCGTACTTGTGTTAGTGTTGAAAAACCACTTTTCGCACTTGTGTTGGTGCAGGAAACCACTTTTGCACTTGTATTAGTGTGGAAAAAACAATTTTCGCACTTGTGTTAGTGTTGAAAAACCACTTTTCGCACTTGTGATGGTGCAGGAAACCACTTTTGCACTTGTATTAGTGTGGAAAAAACACTTTTCGCACTTGTGTTAGTGTTGAAAAACCACTTTTCGCACTTGTGTTAGGGTTGAAATACCACTTTTCGCACTTGTGTTAGTGTTGAAAAACCACTTTTCGCACTTGTGTTGGTGCAGGAAACCACTTTTGCACTTGTATTAGTGTAGAAAAAACACTTTTTGCACTTGTGTTAGTGTTGAAAAACCTCTTTTCACACTTGTGTTAGTGTTGAAAAACCACTTTTCGCACTTGTGTTGGTGCAGGAAACCACTTTTGCACTTGTATTAGTGTGGAAAAAACACTTTTTGCACTTGTGTTAGTGTTGAAAAACCACTTTTCGCACTTGTGGTAGTGTTGAAAAACCACTTTTCGCACTTGTGTTAGTGTTGAAAAACCACTTTTCGCACTTGTGTTGGTGCAGGAAACCACTTTTGCACTTGTATTAGAGTGGAAAAAACACTTTTCGCACTTGTGTTAGTGTTGAAAAACCACTTTTCGCACTTGAGTTTGTGTTGAAAAACCACTTTTCGCACTTGTGTTGGTGCAGGAAACCACTTTTTCACTTGTATTAGTGTGGAAAAACCACTTTTCGCACTTGTGTTAATGTTGAAAAACCACTTTTCGCACTTGTTTTAGTGTTGAAAAACCACTTTTCGCACTTTTGTTGGTGCAGGACACCACTTTTGCACTTGTATTAGTGTGGAAAAAACACTTTATGCACTTGTGATAGTGTTGAAAAACCACTTTTCGCACTTGTGTTAGTGTTGAAAAACCACTTTTCGCACTTGTGTTGGTGCATGAAACCACTTTTGCACTTGTATTAGTGTGGAAAAACCACTTTTCGCACTTGTGTTTGTGTTGAAAAACCACTTTTCGCACTTGTGTTAGTGTTGAAAAACCACTTTTCGCACTTGTGTTAGTGTTGAAAAACCACTTTTCGCACTTGTGATGGTGCAGGAAACCACTTTTGCACTTGTATTAGTGTGGAAAAAACACTTTTCGCACTTGTGTTAGTGTTGAAAAACCACTTTTCGCACTTGTGTTAGTGTTGAAAAAACACTTTTCGCACTTGTGTTAGTGTTGAAAAACCACTTTTCGCACTTGTGTTGGTGCAGGAAACCACTTTTGCACTTGTATTAGTGTGGAAAAAACACTTTTTGCACTTGTGTTAGTGTTGAAAAACCTCTTTTCGCACTTGTGTTAGTGTTGAAAAACCACTTTTCGCACTTGTGTTTGTGTTGAAAAACCACTTTTCGCACTTGTGTTAGTGTTGAAAAACCCCTTTTCGCACTTGTGTTAGTGTTGAAAAACCACATTTCGCACTTGTGTTGGTGCAGGAAACCACTTTTGCACTTGTATTAGTGTGGTAAAAACACTTTTTGCACTTGTGATAGTCTTGAAAAACCACTTTTCGTACTTGTGTTAGTGTTGAAAAACCACTTTTCGCACTTGTGTTGGTGCAGGAAACCACTTTTGCACTTGTATTAGTGTTGAAAAAACAATTTTCGCACTTGTGTTAGTGTTGAAAAACCACTTTTCGCACTTGTGATGGTGCAGGAAACCACTTTTGCACTTGTATTAGTGTGGAAAAAACACTTTTCGCACTTGTGTTAGTGTTGAAAAACCACTTTTCGTACTTGTGTTGGTGCAGGAAACCACTTTTGCACTTGTATTAGTGTGGAAAAAACACTTTTTGCACTTGTGTTAGTGTTGAAAAACCACTTTTCGCACTTGTGGTAGTGTTGAAAAACCACTTTTCGCACTTGTGTTAGTGTTGAAAAACCACTTTTCGCACTTGTGTTGGTGCAGGAAACCACTTTTGCACTTGTATTAGTGTGGAAAAAACACTTTTCGCACTTGTGTTAGTGTTGAAAAACCACTTTTCGCACTTGTGTTTGTGTTGAAAAACCACTTTTCGCACTTGTGTTGGTGCAGGAAACCACTTTTTCACTTGTATTAGTGTGGAAAAACCACTTTTCGCACTTGTGTTAGTGTTGAAAAACCACTTTTCGCACTTGTGTTAGTGTTGAAAAACCACTTTTCGCACTTTTGTTGGTGCAGGACACCACTTTTGCACTTGTATTAGTGTGGAAAAAACACATTTCGCACTTGTGTTAGTGTTGAAAAACCACTTTTCGCACTTGTGTTGGTGCAGGAAACCACTTTTGCACTTGTATTAGTGTGGTAAAAACACTTTTTGCACTTGTGATAGTGTTGAAAAACCACTTTTCGTACTTGTGTTATTGTTGAAAAACCACTTTTCGCACTTGTGTTGGTGCAGGAAACCACTTTTGCACTTGTATTAGTGTGGAAAAAACACATTTCGCACTTGTGTTAGTGTTGAAAAACCACTTTTCGCACTTGTGTTAGTGTTGAAAAACCACTTTTCGCACTTTTCTTGGTGCAGGAAACCACTTTTGCACTTGTATTAGTGTGGAAAAAACACTTTTTGCGCTTGTGATAGTGTTGAAAAACCACTTTTTGCACTTGTGTTAGTGTTGAAAAACCACTTTTCGCACTTGTGTTGGTGCAGGAAACCACTTTTGCACTTGTATTAGTGTGGAAAAACCACTTTTTGCACTTGTGATAGTGTTGAAAAACCACTTTTCGCACTTGTGTTAGTGTTGAAAAACCACTTTTCGCACTTGTGTTAGTGTTGAAAAACCACTTTTCGTACTTGTGTTGGTGCAGGAAACCACTTTTGCACTTGTATTAGTGTGGAAAAAACACTTTTTGCACTTGTGTTAGTGTTGAAAATCCACTTTTCGCAGTTGTGGTAGTGTTGAAAAACCACTTTTCGCACTTGTGTTAGTGTTGAAAAACCACTTTTCGCACTTGTGTTGGTGCAGGAAACCACTTTTGCACTTGTATGAGTGTGGAAAAAACACTTTTCGCACTTGTGTTAGTGTTGAAAAACCACTTTTCGCACTTGTGTTTGTGTTGAAAAACCACTTTTCGCACTTGTGTTGGTGCAGGAAACCACTTTTTCACTTGTATTAGTGTGGAAAAACCACTTTTCGCACTTGTGTTAGTGTTGAAAAACCACTTTTCGCACTTTTGTTAGTGTTGAAAAACCACTTTTCGCACTTTTGTTGGTGCAGGACACCACTTTTGCACTTGTATTAGTGTGGAAAAAACACTTTATGCACTTGTGATAGTGTTGAAAAACGACTTTTCGCACTTGTGTTAGTGTTGAAAAACTACTTTTCGCACTTGCGTTGGTGCAGGAAACCACTTTTGCACTTGTATTAGTGTGGAAAAACAACTTTTCGCACTTGTGTTAGTGTTGAAAAACCACTTTTCGCACTTGTGTTAGTGTTGAAAAACCACTTTTCGCACTTGTGTTAGTGTTGAAAAACCCCTTTTCGCACTTGTGTTAGTGTTGAAAAACCACCTTTCGCACTTGTGTTGGTGCAGGAAACCACTTTTGCACTTGTATTAGTGTGGTAAAAACACTTTTTGCACTTGTGATAGTCTTGAAAAACCACTTTTCGTACTTGTGTTAGTGTTGAAAAACCACTTTTCGCACTTGTGTTGGTGCAGGAAACCACTTTTGCACTTGTATTAGTGTGGAAAAAACAATTTTCGCACTTGTGTTAGTGTTGAAAAACCACTTTTCGCACTTGTGTTGGTGCAGGAAACCACTTTTGCACTTGTATTAGTGTGGAAAAACCTCTTTTCGCACTTGTGTTAGTGTTGAAAAACCACTTTTCGCACTTGTGTTAGTGTTGAAAAACCACTTTTCGCACTTGTGTTAGTGTTGAAAAACCCCTTTTCGCACTTGTGTTAGTGTTGAAAAACCACATTTCGCACTTGTGTTGGTGCAGGAAACCACTTTTGCACTTGTATTAGTGTGGTAAAAACACTTTTTGCACTTGTGATAGTCTTGAAAAACCACTTTTCGTACTTGTGTTAGTGTTGAAAAACCACTTTTCGCACTTGTGTTGGTGCAGGAAACCACTTTTGCACTTGTATTAGTGTTGAAAAAACAATTTTCGCACTTGTGTTAGTGTTGAAAAACCACTTTTCGCACTTGTGATGGTGCAGGAAACCACTTTTGCACTTGTATTAGTGTGGAAAAAACACTTTTCGCACTTGTGTTAGTGTTGAAAAACCACTTTTCGTACTTGTGTTGGTGCAGGAAACCACTTTTGCACTTGTATTAGTGTGGAAAAAACACTTTTTGCACTTGTGTTAGTGTTGAAAAACCACTTTTCGCACTTGTGGTAGTGTTGAAAAACCACTTTTCGCACTTGTGTTAGTGTTGAAAAACCACTTTTCGCACTTGTGTTGGTGCAGGAAACCACTTTTGCACTTGTATTAGTGTGGAAAAAACACTTTTCGCACTTGTGTTAGTGTTGAAAAACCACTTTTCGCACTTGTGTTTGTGTTGAAAAACCACTTTTCGCACTTGTGTTGGTGCAGGAAACCACTTTTTCACTTGTATTAGTGTGGAAAAACCACTTTTCGCACTTGTGTTAGTGTTGAAAAACCACTTTTCGCACTTGTGTTAGTGTTGAAAAACCACTTTTCGCACTTTTGTTGGTGCAGGACACCACTTTTGCACTTGTATTAGTGTGGAAAAAACACATTTCGCACTTGTGTTAGTGTTGAAAAACCACTTTTCGCACTTGTGTTGGTGCAGGAAACCACTTTTGCACTTGTATTAGTGTGGTAAAAACACTTTTTGCACTTGTGATAGTGTTGAAAAACCACTTTTCGTACTTGTGTTATTGTTGAAAAACCACTTTTCGCACTTGTGTTGGTGCAGGAAACCACTTTTGCACTTGTATTAGTGTGGAAAAAACACATTTCGCACTTGTGTTAGTGTTGAAAAACCACTTTTCGCACTTGTGTTAGTGTTGAAAAACCACTTTTCGCACTTTTCTTGGTGCAGGAAACCACTTTTGCACTTGTATTAGTGTGGAAAAAACACTTTTTGCGCTTGTGATAGTGTTGAAAAACCACTTTTTGCACTTGTGTTAGTGTTGAAAAACCACTTTTCGCACTTGTGTTGGTGCAGGAAACCACTTTTGCACTTGTATTAGTGTGGAAAAACCACTTTTTGCACTTGTGATAGTGTTGAAAAACCACTTTTCGCACTTGTGTTAGTGTTGAAAAACCACTTTTCGCACTTGTGTTAGTGTTGAAAAACCACTTTTCGTACTTGTGTTGGTGCAGGAAACCACTTTTGCACTTGTATTAGTGTGGAAAAAACACTTTTTGCACTTGTGTTAGTGTTGAAAAACCACTTTTCGCAGTTGTGGTAGTGTTGAAAAACCACTTTTCGCACTTGTGTTAGTGTTGAAAAACCACTTTTCGCACTTGTGTTGGTGCAGGAAACCACTTTTGCACTTGTATGAGTGTGGAAAAAACACTTTTCGCACTTGTGTTAGTGTTGAAAAACCACTTTTCGCACTTGTGTTTGTGTTGAAAAACCACTTTTCGCACTTGTGTTGGTGCAGGAAACCACTTTTTCACTTGTATTAGTGTGGAAAAACCACTTTTCGCACTTGTGTTAGTGTTGAAAAACCACTTTTCGCACTTTTGTTAGTGTTGAAAAACCACTTTTCGCACTTTTGTTGGTGCAGGACACCACTTTTGCACTTGTATTAGTGTGGAAAAAACACTTTATGCACTTGTGATAGTGTTGAAAAACGACTTTTCGCACTTGTGTTAGTGTTGAAAAACTACTTTTCGCACTTGCGTTGGTGCAGGAAACCACTTTTGCACTTGTATTAGTGTGGAAAAACAACTTTTCGCACTTGTGTTAGTGTTGAAAAACCACTTTTCGCACTTGTGTTAGTGTTGAAAAACCACTTTTCGCACTTGTGTTAGTGTTGAAAAACCCCTTTTCGCACTTGTGTTAGTGTTGAAAAACCACCTTTCGCACTTGTGTTGGTGCAGGAAACCACTTTTGCACTTGTATTAGTGTGGTAAAAACACTTTTTGCACTTGTGATAGTGTTGAAAAACCACTTTTCGTACTTGTGTTAGTGTTGAAAAACCACTTTTCGCACTTGTGTTGGTGCAGGAAACCACTTTTGCACTTGTATTAGTGTGGAAAAAACAATTTTCGCACTTGTGTTAGTGTTGAAAAACCACTTTTCGCACTTGTGATGGTGCAGGAAACCACTTTTGCACTTGTATTAGTGTGGAAAAAACACTTTTCGCACTTGTGTTAGTGTTGAAAAACCACTTTTCGCACTTGTGTTAGGGTTGAAATACCACTTTTCGCACTTGTGTTAGTGTTGAAAAACCACTTTTCGCACTTGTGTTGGTGCAGGAAACCACTTTTGCACTTGTATTAGTGTAGAAAAAACACTTTTTGCACTTGTGTTAGTGTTGAAAAACCTCTTTTCACACTTGTGTTAGTGTTGAAAAACCACTTTTCGCACTTGTGTTGGTGCAGGAAACCACTTTTGCACTTGTATTAGTGTGGAAAAAACACTTTTTGCACCTGTGTTAGTGTTGAAAAACCACTTTTCGCACTTGTGGTAGTGTTGAAAAACCACTTTTCGCACTTGTGTTAGTGTTGAAAAACCACTTTTCGCACTTGTGTTGGTGCAGGAAACCACTTTTGCACTTGTATTAGAGTGGAAAAAACACTTTTCGCACTTGTGTTAGTGTTGAAAAACCACTTTTCGCACTTGAGTTTGTGTTGAAAAACCACTTTTCGCACTTGTGTTGGTGCAGGAAACCACTTTTTCACTTGTATTAGTGTGGAAAAACCACTTTTCGCACTTGTGTTAGTGTTGAAAAACCACTTTTCGCACTTGTGTTAGTGTTGAAAAACCACTTTTCGCACTTTTGTTGGTGCAGGACACCACTTTTGCACTTGTATTAGTGTGGAAAAAACACTTTATGCACTTGTGATAGTGTTGAAAAACCACTTTTCGCACTTGTGTTAGTGTTGAAAAACCACTTTTCGCACTTGTGTTGGTGCAGGAAACCACTTTTGCACTTGTATTAGTGTGGAAAAACCACTTTTCGCACTTGTGTTTGTGTTGAAAAACCACTTTTCGCACTTGTGTTAGTGTTGAAAAACCACTTTTCGCACTTGTGTTAGTGTTGAAAAACCACTTTTCGCACTTGTGATGGTGCAGGAAACCACTTTTGCACTTGTATTAGTGTGGAAAAAACACTTTTCGCACTTGTGTTAGTGTTGAAAAACCACTTTTCGCACTTGTGTTAGTGTTGAAAAAACACTTTTCGCACTTGTGTTAGTGTTGAAAAACCACTTTTCGCACTTGTGTTGGTGCAGGAAACCACTTTTGCACTTGTATTAGTGTGGAAAAAACACTTTTTGCACTTGTGTTAGTGTTGAAAAACCTCTTTTCGCACTTGTGTTAGTGTTGAAAAACCACTTTTCGCACTTGTGTTTGTGTTGAAAAACCACTTTTCGCACTTGTGTTAGTGTTGAAAAACCCCTTTTCGCACTTGTGTTAGTGTTGAAAAACCACCTTTCGCACTTGTGTTGGTGCAGGAAACCACTTTTGCACTTGTATTAGTGTGGTAAAAACACTTTTTGCACTTGTGATAGTGTTGAAAAACCACTTTTCGTACTTGTGTTAGTGTTGAAAAACCACTTTTCGCCCTTGTGTTGGTGCAGGAAACCACTTTTGCACTTGTATTAGTGTGGAAAAAACAATTTTCGCACTTGTGTTAGTGTTGAAAAACCACTTTTCGCACTTGTGTTGGTGCAGGAAACCACTTTTGCACTTGTATTAGTGTAGAAAAAACACTTTTTGCACTTGTGTTAGTGTTGAAAAACCTCTTTTCACACTTGTGTTAGTGTTGAAAAACCACTTTTCGCACTTGTGTTGGTGCAGGAAACCACTTTTGCACTTGTATTAGTGTGGAAAAACCACTTTTTGCACTTGTGATAGTGTTGAAAAACCACTTTTCGCACATGTGTTAGTGTTGAAAAACCACTTTTCGCACTTGTGTTGGTGCAGGAAACCACTTTTGCACTTGTATTAGTGTGGAAAAAACACTTTTTGCACTTGTGTTAGTGTTGAAAAACCACTTTTCGCACTTGTGGTAGTGTTGAAAAACCACTTTTCGCACTTGTGTTAGTGTTGAAAAACCACTTTTCGCACTTGTGTTGGTGCAGGAAACCACTTTTGCACTTGTATTAGAGTGGAAAAGACACTTTTCGCACTTGTGTTAGTGTTGAAAAACCACTTTTCGCACTTGTGTTTGTGTTGAAAAACCACTTTTCGCACTTGTGTTGGTGCAGGAAACCACTTTTTCACTTGTATTAGTGTGGAAAAACCACTTTTCGCACTTGTGTTAGTGTTGAAAAACCACTTTTCGCACATGTGTTAGTGTTGAAAAACCACTTTTCGCACTTGTGTTAGTGTTGAAAAACCACTTTTCGCACTTGTGATGTTGCAGGAAACCACTTTTGCACTTGTATTAGTGTGGAAAAAACACTTTTCGCACTTGTGTTAGTGTTGAAAAACCACTTTTCGCACTTGTGTTAGTGTTGAAAAAACACTTTTCGCACTTGTGTTAGTGTTGAAAAACCACTTTTCGCACTTGTGTTGGTGCAGGATACCACTTTTGCACTTGTATTAGTGTGGAAAAAACACTTTTTGCACTTGTGTTAGTGTTGAAAAACCTCTTTTCACACTTGTGTTAGTGTTGAAAAAACACTTTTTGCACTTGTGTTGGTGCAGGAAACCACTTTTGCACTTGTATTAGTGTGGAAAAAACCACTTTTTGCACTTGTGATAGTGTTGAAAAACCACTTTTCGCACATGTGTTAGTGTTGAAAAACCACTTTTCACACTTGTGTTGGTGCAGGAAACCACTTTTGCACTTGTATTAGTGTGGAAAAAACACTTTTTGCACCTGTGATATTGTGAAAAACCACTTTTCGCACTTGTGTTAGTGTTGAAAAACCACTTTTCGCACTTGTGTTAGTGTTGAAAAACCACTTTTCGCACTTGTGTTGGTGCAGGAAACCACTTTTGCACTTGTATTAGTGTGGAAAAACCACTTTTCGCACTTATGTTAGTGTTGAAAAACCACTTTTCGCACTTGTGTTAGTGTTGAAAAACCACTTTTCGCACTTTTGTTGGTGCAGGAAACCACTTTTGCACTTGTATTAGTGTGGAAAAAACACTTTTCACACTTGTGTTAGTGTTGAAAAACCACTTTTCGCACTTGTGTTTGTGTTGAAAAACCACTTTTCGCACTTGTGTTAGTGTTGAAAAACCCCTTTTCGCACTTGTGTTAGTGTTGAAAAACCACATTTCGCACTTGTGTTGGTGCAGGAAACCACTTTTGCACTTGTATTAGTGTGGTAAAAACACTTTTTGCACTTGTGATAGTGTTGAAAAACCACTTTTCGTACTTGTGATAGTGTTGAAAAACCACTTTTCGCACTTGTGTTGGTGCAGGAAACCACTTTTGCACTTGTATTAGTGTGGAAAAAACACTTTTCGCACTTGTGTTAGTGTTGAAAAACCACTTTTCGCACTTGTGTTTGTGTTGAAAAACCACTTTTCGCACTTGTGTTGGTGCAGGAAACCACTTTTTCACTTGTATTAGTGTGGAAAAACCACTTTTCGCACTTGTGTTAGTGTTGAAAAACCACATTTCGCACTTGTGTTAGTGTTGAAAAACCACTTTTCGCACTTTTGTTGGTGCAGGACACCACTTTTGCACTTGTATTAGTGTGGAAAAAACACATTTCGCACTTGTGTTAGTGTTGAAAAACCACTTTTCGCACTTGTGTTGGTGCAGGAAACCACTTTTGCACTTGTATTAGTGTGGTAAAAACACTTTTTGCACTTGTGATAGTGTTGAAAAACCACTTTTCGTACTTGTGTTATTGTTGAAAAACCACTTTTCGCACTTGTGTTGGTGCAGGAAACCACTTTTGCACTTGTATTAGTGTGGAAAAAACACTTTTCGCACTTGTGGTAGTGTTGAAAAACCACTTTTCGCACTTGTGTTAGTGTTGAAAAACCACTTTTCGCACTTGTGTTGGTGCAGGAAACCACTTTTGCACTTGTATTAGTGTGGAAAAAACACTTTTCGCACTTGTGTTAGTGTTGAAAAACCACTTTTCGCACTTGTGTTTGTGTTGAAAAACCACTTTTCGCACTTGTGTTGGTGCAGGAAACCACTTTTTCACTTGTATTAGTGTGGAAAAACCACTTTTCGCACTTGTGTTAGTGTTGAAAAACCACTTTTCGCACTTGTGTTAGTGTTGAAAAACCACTTTTCGCACTTTTGTTGGTGCAGGACACCACTTTTGCACTTGTATTAGTGTGGAAAAAACACATTTCGCACTTGTGTTAGTGTTGAAAAACCACTTTTCGCACTTGTGTTGGTGCAGGAAACCACTTTTGCTCTTGTATTAGTGTGGTAAAAACACTTTTTGCACTTGTGATAGTGTTGAAAAACCACTTTTCGTACTTGTGTTAGTGTTGAAAAACCACTTTTCGCACTTGTGTTGGTGCAGGAAACCACTTTTGCACTTGTATTAGTGTGGAAAAAACACATTTCGCACTTGTGTTAGTGTTGAAAAACCACTTTTCGCACTTGTGTTAGTGTTGAAAAACCACTTTTCGCACTTTTCTTGGTGCAGGAAACCACTTTTGCACTTGTATTAGTGTGGAAAAAACACTTTTTGCGCTTGTGATAGTGTTGAAAAACCACTTTTCGCACTTGTGTTAGTGTTGAAAAACCACTTTTCGCACTTGTGTTGGTGCAGGAAACCACTTTTGCACTTGTATTAGTGTGGAAAAAACCACTTTTTGCACTTGTGATAGTGTTGAAAAACCACTTTTCGCACTTGTGTTAGTGTTGAAAAACCACTTTTTGCACTTGTGTTAGTGTTGAAAAACCACTTTTCGTACTTGTGTTGGTGCAGGAAACCACTTTTGCACTTGTATTAGTGTGGAAAAAACACTTTTTGCACTTGTGTTAGTGTTGAAAAACCACTTTTCGCAGTTGTGGTAGTGTTGAAAAACCACTTTTCGCACTTGTGTTAGTGTTGAAAAACCACTTTTCGCACTTGTGTTGGTGCAGGAAACCACTTTTGCACTTGTATTAGTGTGGAAAAAACACTTTTCGCACTTGTGTTAGTGTTGAAAAACCACTTTTCGCACTTGTGTTTGTGTTGAAAAACCACTTTTCGCACTTGTGTTGGTGCAGGAAACCACTTTTTCACTTGTATTAGTGTGGAAAAACCACTTTTCGCACTTGTGTTAGTGTTGAAAAACCACTTTTTGCACTTGTGTTAGTGTTGAAAAACCACTTTTCGCACTTTTGTTGGTGCAGGACACCACTTTTGCACTTGTATTAGTGTGGAAAAACAACTTTTCGCACTTGTATTAGTGTGGAAAAACCACTTTTCGCACTTGTGTTAGTGTTGAAAAACCACTTTTCGCACATGTGTTAGTGTTGAAAAACCACTTTTCGCACTTGTGTTAGTGTTGAAAAACCACTTTTCGCACTTGTGATGTTGCAGGAAACCACTTTTGCACTTGTATTAGTGTGGAAAAAACACTTTTCGCACTTGTGTTAGTGTTGAAAAACCACTTTTCGCACTTGTGTTAGTGTTGAAAAAACACTTTTCGCACTTGTGTTAGTGTTGAAAAACCACTTTTCGCACTTGTGTTGGTGCAGGAAACCACTTTTGCACTTGTATTAGTGTGGAAAAAACACTTTTTGCACTTGTGTTAGTGTTGAAAAACCTCTTTTCACACTTGTGTTAGTGTTGAAAAAACACTTTTTGCACTTGTGTTGGTGCAGGAAACCACTTTTGCACTTGTATTAGTGTGGAAAAAACCACTTTTTGCACTTGTGATAGTGTTGAAAAACCACTTTTCGCACATGTGTTAGTGTTGAAAAACCACTTTTCACACTTGTGTTGGTGCAGGAAACCACTTTTGCACTTGTATTAGTGTGGAAAAAACACTTTTTGCACCTGTGATATTGTGAAAAACCACTTTTCGCACTTGTGTTAGTGTTGAAAAACCACTTTTCGCACTTGTGTTAGTGTTGAAAAACCACTTTTCGCACTTGTGTTGGTGCAGGAAACCACTTTTGCACTTGTATTAGTGTGGAAAAACCACTTTTCGCACTTATGTTAGTGTTGAAAAACCACTTTTCGCACTTGTGATAGTGTTGAAAAACCACTTTTCGCACTTTTGTTGGTGCAGGAAACCACTTTTGCACTTGTATTAGTGTGGAAAAAACACTTTTCGCACTTGTGTTAGTGTTGAAAAACCACTTTTCGCACTTGTGTTTGTGTTGAAAAACCACTTTTCGCACTTGTGTTAGTGTTGAAAAACCCCTTTTCGCACTTGTGTTAGTGTTGAAAAACCACATTTCGCACTTGTGTTGGTGCAGGAAACCACTTTTGCACTTGTATTAGTGTGGTAAAAACACTTTTTGCACTTGTGATAGTGTTGAAAAACCACTTTTCGTACTTGTGTTAGTGTTGAAAAACCACTTTTCGCACTTGTGTTGGTGCAGGAAACCACTTTTGCACTTGTATTAGTGTGGAAAAAACACTTTTCGCACTTGTGTTAGTGTTGAAAAACCACTTTTCGCACTTGTGTTTGTGTTGAAAAACCACTTTTCGCACTTGTGTTGGTGCAGGAAACCACTTTTTCACTTGTATTAGTGTGGAAAAACCACTTTTCGCACTTGTGTTAGTGTTGAAAAACCACATTTCGCACTTGTGTTAGTGTTGAAAAACCACTTTTCGCACTTTTGTTGGTGCAGGACACCACTTTTGCACTTGTATTAGTGTGGAAAAAACACATTTCGCACTTGTGTTAGTGTTGAAAAACCACTTTTCGCACTTGTGTTGGTGCAGGAAACCACTTTTGCACTTGTATTAGTGTGGTAAAAACACTTTTTGCACTTGTGATAGTGTTGAAAAACCACTTTTCGTACTTGTGTTATTGTTGAAAAACCACTTTTCACACTTGTGTTGGTGCAGGAAACCACTTTTGCACTTGTATTAGTGTGGAAAAAACACTTTTCGCACTTGTGGTAGTGTTGAAAAACCACTTTTCGCACTTGTGTTAGTGTTGAAAAACCACTTTTCGCACTTGTGTTGGTGCAGGAAACCACTTTTGCACTTGTATTAGTGTGGAAAAAACACTTTTCGCACTTGTGTTAGTGTTGAAAAACCACTTTTCGCACTTGTGTTTGTGTTGAAAAACCACTTTTCGCACTTGTGTTGGTGCAGGAAACCACTTTTTCACTTGTATTAGTGTGGAAAAACCACTTTTCGCACTTGTGTTAGTGTTGAAAAACCACTTTTCGCACTTGTGTTAGTGTTGAAAAACCACTTTTCGCACTTTTGTTGGTGCAGGACACCACTTTTGCACTTGTATTAGTGTGGAAAAAACACATTTCGCACTTGTGTTAGTGTTGAAAAACCACTTTTCGCACTTGTGTTGGTGCAGGAAACCACTTTTGCACTTGTATTAGTGTGGTAAAAACACTTTTTGCACTTGTGATAGTGTTGAAAAACCACTTTTCGTACTTGTGTTAGTGTTGAAAAACCACTTTTCGCACTTGTGTTGGTGCAGGAAACCACTTTTGCACTTGTATTAGTGTGGAAAAAACACATTTCGCACTTGTGTTAGTGTTGAAAAACCACTTTTCGCACTTGTGTTAGTGTTGAAAAACCACTTTTCGCACTTTTCTTGGTGCAGGAAACCACTTTTGCACTTGTATTAGTGTGGAAAAAACACTTTTTGCGCTTGTGATAGTGTTGAAAAACCACTTTTCGCACTTGTGTTAGTGTTGAAAAACCACTTTTCGCACTTGTGTTGGTGCAGGAAACCACTTTTGCACTTGTATTAGTGTGGAAAAAACCACTTTTTGCACTTGTGATAGTGTTGAAAAACCACTTTTCGCACTTGTGTTAGTGTTGAAAAACCACTTTTTGCACTTGTGTTAGTGTTGAAAAACCACTTTTCGTACTTGTGTTGGTGCAGGAAACCACTTTTGCACTTGTATTAGTGTGGAAAAAACACTTTTTGCACTTGTGTTAGTGTTGAAAAACCACTTTTCGCAGTTGTGGTAGTGTTGAAAAACCACTTTTCGCACTTGTGTTAGTGTTGAAAAACCACTTTTCGCACTTGTGTTGGTGCAGGAAACCACTTTTGCACTTGTATTAGTGTGGAAAAAACACTTTTCGCACTTGTGTTAGTGTTGAAAAACCACTTTTCGCACTTGTGTTTGTGTTGAAAAACCACTTTTCGCACTTGTGTTGGTGCAGGAAACCACTTTTTCACTTGTATTAGTGTGGAAAAACCACTTTTCGCACTTGTGTTAGTGTTGAAAAACCACTTTTTGCACTTGTGTTAGTGTTGAAAAACCACTTTTCGCACTTTTGTTGGTGCAGGACACCACTTTTGCACTTGTATTAGTGTGGAAAAACAACTTTTCGCACTTGTGTTAGTGTTGAAAAACCACTTTTCGCACTTGTGTTAGTGTTGAAAAACCACTTTTCGCACTTGTGTTAGTGTTGAAAAACCCCTTTTCGCACTTGTGTTAGTGTTGAAAAACCACCTTTCGCACTTGTGTTGGTGCAGGAAACCACTTTTGCACTTGTATTAGTGTGGTAAAAACACTTTTTGCACTTGTGATAGTGTTGAAAAACCACTTTTCGTACTTGTGTTAGTGTTGAAAAATGCACTTTTCGCACTTGTGTTGGTGCAGGAAACCACTTTTGCACTTGTATTAGTGTGGAAAAAACAATTTTCACACTTGTGTTAGTGTTGAAAAACCACTTTTCGCACTTGTGATGGTGCAGGAAACCACTTTTGCACTTGTATTAGTGTGGAAAAAACACTTTTCGCACTTGTGTTAGTGTTGAAAAACCACTTTTCGCACTTGTGTTAGTGTTGAAATACCACTTTTCGCACTTGTGTTAGTGTTGAAAAACCACTTTTCGCACTTGTGTTGGTGCAGGAAACCACTTTTGCACTTGTATTAGTGTAGAAAAAACACTTTTTGCACTTGTGTTAGTGTTGAAAAACCTCTTTTCACACTTGTGTTAGTGTTGAAAAGCCACTTTTCGCACTTGTGTTGGTGCAGGAAACCACTTTTGCACTTGTATTAGTGTGGAAAAACCACTTTTTGCACTTGTGATAGTGTTGAAAAACCACTTTTCGCACACGTGTTAGTGTTGAAAAACCACTTTTCGCACTTGTGTTGGTGCAGGAAACCACTTTTGCACTTGTGTTAGTGTGGAAAAAACACTTTTTGCACTTGTGTTAGTGTTGAAAAACCACTTTTTGCACTTGTGGTAGTGTTGAAAAACCACTTTTCGCACTTGTGTTAGTGTTGAAAAACCACTTTTCGCACTTGTGTTGGTGCAGGAAACCACTTTTGCACTTGTATTAGAGTGGAAAAAACACTTTTCGCACTTGTGTTAGTGTTGAAAAACCACTTTTCGCACTTGTGTTTGTGTTGAAAAACCACTTTTCGCACTTGTGTTGGTGCAGGAAACCACTTTTTCACTTGTATTAGTGTGGAAAAACCACTTTTCGCACTTGTGTTAGTGTTGAAAAACCACTTTTCGCACTTGTGTTAGTGTTGAAAAACCACTTTTCGCACTTTTGTTGGTGCAGGACACCACTTTTGCACTTGTATTAGTGTGGAAAAAACACTTTATGCACTTGTGATAGTGTTGAAAAACCACTTTTCGCACTTGTGTTAGTGTTGAAAAACCACTTTTCGCACTTGTGTTGGTGCAGGAAACCACTTTTGCACTTGTATTAGTGTGGAAAAACCACTTTTCGCACTTGTGTTTGTGTTGAAAAACCACTTTTCGCACTTGTGTTAGTGTTGAAAAACCACTTTTCGCACTTGTGTTAGTGTTGAAAAACCACTTTTCGCACTTGTGATGGTGCAGGAAACCACTTTTGCACTTGTATTAGTGTGGAAAAAACACTTTTCGCACTTGTGTTAGTGTTGAAAAACCACTTTTCGCACTTGTGTTAGTGTTGAAAAAACACTTTTCGCACTTGTGTTAGTGTTGAAAAACCACTTTTCGCACTTGTGTTGGTGCAGGAAACCACTTTTGCACTTGTATTAGTGTGGCAAAAACACTTTTTGCACTTGTGTTAGTGTTGAAAAACCTCTTTTCGCACTTGTGTTAGTGTTGAAAAACCACTTTTCGCACTTGTGTTTGTGTTGAAAAACCACTTTTCGCACTTGTGTTAGTGTTGAAAAACCCCTTTTCGCACTTGTGTTAGTGTTGAAAAACCACATTTCGCACTTGTGTTGGTGCAGGAAACCACTTTTGCACTTGTATTAGCGTGGTAAAAACACTTTTTGCACTTGTGATAGTGTTGAAAAACCACTTTTCGTACTTGTGTTAGTCTTGAAAAACCACTTTTCGCACTTGTGTTGGTGCAGGAAACCACTTTTGCACTTGTATTAGTGTTGAAAAAACAATTTTCGCACTTGTGTTAGTGTTGAAAAACCACTTTTCGCACTTGTGATGGTGCAGGAAACCACTTTTGCACTTGTATTAGTGTGGAAAAAACACTTTTCGCACTTGTGTTAGTGTTGAAAAACCACTTTTCGCACTTGTGTTAGTGTTGAAAAACCACTTTTCGTACTTGTGTTGGTGCAGGAAACCACTTTTGCACTTGTATTAGTGTGGAAAAAACACTTTTTGCACTTGTGTTAGTGTTGAAAAACCACTTTTTGCACTTGTGGTAGTGTTGAAAAACCACTTTTCGCACTTGTGTTAGTGTTGAAAAACCACTTTTCGCACTTGTGTTGGTGCAGGAAACCACTTTTGCACTTGTATTAGTGTGGAAAAAACACTTTTCGCACTTGTGTTAGTGTTGAAAAACCACTTTTCGCACTTGTGTTTGTGTTGAAAAACCACTTTTCGCACTTGTGTTGGTGCAGGAAACCACTTTTTCACTTGTATTAGTGTGGAAAAACCACTTTTCGCACTTGTGTTAGTGTTGAAAAACCACTTTTCGCACTTGTGTTAGTGTTGAAAAACCACTTTTCGCACTTTTGTTGGTGCAGGACACCACTTTTGCACTTGTATTAGTGTGGAAAAAACACATTTCGCACTTGTGTTAGTGTTGAAAAACCACTTTTCGCACTTGTGTTGGTGCAGGAAACCACTTTTGCACTTGTATTAGTGTGGTAAAAACACTTTTTGCACTTGTGATAGTGTTGAAAAACCACTTTTCGTACTTGTGTTATTGTTGAAAAACCACTTTTCGCACTTGTGTTGGTGCAGGAAACCACTTTTGCACTTGTATTAGTGTGGAAAAAACACATTTCGCACTTGTGTTAGTGTTGAAAAACCACTTTTCGCACTTGTGTTAGTGTTGAAAAACCACTTTTCGCACTTTTCTTGGTGCAGGAAACCACTTTTGCACTTGTATTAGTGTGGAAAAAACACTTTTTGCGCTTGTGATAGTGTTGAAAAACCACTTTTCGCACTTGTGTTGGTGCAGGAAACCACTTTTGCACTTGTATTAGTGTGGAAAAAACCACTTTTTGCACTTGTGATAGTGTTGAAAAACCACTTTTCGCACTTGTGTTAGTGTTGAAAAACCACTTTTCGCACTTGTGTTAGTGTTGAAAAACCACTTTTCGTACTTGTGTTGGTGCAGGAAACCACTTTTGCACTTGTATTAGTGTGGAAAAAACACTTTTTGCTCTTGTGTTAGTGTTGAAAAACCACTTTTCGCAGTTGTGGTAGTGTTGAAAAACCACTTTTCGCACTTGTGTTAGTGTTGAAAAACCACTTTTCGCACTTGTGTTGGTGCAGGAAACCACTTTTGCACTTGTATTAGTGTGGAAAAAACACTTTTCGCACTTGTGTTAGTGTTGAAAAACCACTTTTCGCACTTGTGTTTGTGTTGAAAAACCACTTTTCGCACTTGTGTTGGTGCAGGAAACCACTTTTTCACTTGTATTAGTGTGGAAAAACCACTTTTCGCACTTGTGTTAGTGTTGAAAAACCACTTTTCGCACTTGTGTTAGTGTTGAAAAACCACTTTTCGCACTTTTGTTGGTGCAGGACACCACTTTTGCACTTGTATTAGTGTGGAAAAAACACTTTATGCACTTGTGATAGTGTTGAAAAACGACTTTTCGCACTTGTGTTAGTGTTGAAAAACTACTTTTCGCACTTGCGTTGGTGCAGGAAACCACTTTTGCACTTGTATTAGTGTGGAAAAACAACTTTTCGCACTTGTGTTAGTGTTGAAAAACCACTTTTCGCACTTGTGTTAGTGTTGAAAAACCACTTTTCACACTTGTGTTAGTGTTGAAAAACCCCTTTTCGCACTTGTGTTAGTGTTGAAAAACCACCTTTCGCACTTGTGTTGGTGCAGGAAACCACTTTTGCACTTGTATTAGTGTGGTAAAAACACTTTTTGCACTTGTGATAGTGTTGAAAAACCACTTTTCGTACTTGTGTTAGTGTTGAAAAACCACTTTTCACACTTGTGTTGGTGCAGGAAACCACTTTTGCACTTGTATTAGTGTGGAAAAAACAATTTTCGCACTTGTGTTAGTGTTGAAAAACCACTTTTCGCACTTGTGATGGTGCAGGAAACCACTTTTGCACTTGTATTAGTGTGGAAAAAACACTTTTCGCACTTGTGTTAGTGTTGAAAAACCACTTTTCGCACTTGTGTTAGGGTTGAAATACCACTTTTCGCACTTGTGTTAGTGTTGAAAAACCACTTTTCGCACTTGTGTTGGTGCAGGAAACCACTTTTGCACTTGTATTAGTGTGGAAAAAACAATTTTCACACTTGTGTTAGTGTTGAAAAACCACTTTTCGCACTTGTGATGGTGCAGGAAACCACTTTTGCACTTGTATTAGTGTGGAAAAAACACTTTTTGCACTTGTGTTAGTGTTGAAAAACCACTTTTCGCACTTGTGTTAGTGTTGAAATACCACTTTTCGCACTTGTGTTAGTGTTGAAAAACCACTTTTCGCACTTGTGTTGGTGCAGGAAACCACTTTTGCACTTGTATTAGTGTAGAAAAAACACTTTTTGCACTTGTGTTAGTGTTGAAAAACCTCTTTTCACACTTGTGTTAGTGTTGAAAAGCCACTTTTCGCACTTGTGTTGGTGCAGGAAACCACTTTTGCACTATTTGTATTAGTGTGGAAAAACCACTTTTTGCACTTGTGATAGTGTTGAAAAACCACTTTTCGCACATGTGTTAGTGTTGAAAAACCACTTTTCGCACTTGTGTTGGTGCAGGAAACCACTTTTGCACTTGTATTAGTGTGGAAAAAACACTTTTTGCACTTGTGTTAGTGTTGAAAAACCACTTTTTGCACTTGTGGTAGTGTTGAAAAACCACTTTTCGCACTTGTGTTAGTGTTGAAAAACCACTTTTCGCACTTGTGTTGGTGCAGGAAACCACTTTTGCACTTGTATTAGAGTGGAAAAAACACTTTTCGCACTTGTGTTAGTGTTGAAAAACCACTTTTCGCACTTGTGTTTGTGTTGAAAAACCACTTTTCGCACTTGTGTTGGTGCAGGAAACCACTTTTTCACTTGTATTAGTGTGGAAAAACCACTTTTCGCACTTGTGTTAGTGTTGAAAAACCACTTTTCGCACTTGTGTTAGTGTTGAAAAACCACTTTTCGCACTTTTGTTGGTGCAGGACACCACTTTTGCACTTGTATTAGTGTGGAAAAAACACTTTATGCACTTGTGATAGTGTTGAAAAACCACTTTTCGCACTTGTGTTAGTGTTGAAAAACCAATTTCGCACTTGTGTTGGTGCAGGAAACCACTTTTGCACTTGTATTAGTGTGGAAAAACCACTTTTCGCACTTGTGTTTGTGTTGAAAAACCACTTTTCGCACTTGTGTTAGTGTTGAAAAACCACTTTTCGCACTTGTGTTAGTGTTGAAAAACCACTTTTCGCACTTGTGATGGTGCAGGAAACCACTTTTGCACTTGTATTAGTGTGGAAAAAACACTTTTCGCACTTGTGTTAGTGTTGAAAAACCACTTTTCGCACTTGTGTTAGTGTTGAAAAAACACTTTTCGCACTTGTGTTAGTGTTGAAAAACCACTTTTCGCACTTGTGTTGGTGCAGGAAACCACTTTTGCACTTGTATTAGTGTGGAAAAAACACTTTTTGCACTTGTGTTAGTGTTGAAAAACCTCTTTTCGCACTTGTGTTAGTGTTGAAAAACCACTTTTCGCACTTGTGTTTGTGTTGAAAAACCACTTTTCGCACTTGTGTTAGTGTTGAAAAACCCCTTTTCGCACTTGTGTTAGTGTTGAAAAACCACATTTCGCACTTGTGTTGGTGCAGGAAACCACTTTTGCACTTGTATTAGTGTGGTAAAAACACTTTTTGCACTTGTGATAGTCTTGAAAAACCACTTTTCGTACTTGTGTTAGTGTTGAAAAACCACTTTTCGCACTTGTGTTGGTGCAGGAAACCACTTTTGCACTTGTATTAGTGTTGAAAAAACAATTTTCGCACTTGTGTTAGTGTTGAAAAACCACTTTTCGCACTTGTGATGGTGCAGGAAACCACTTTTGCACTTGTATTAGTGTGGAAAAAACACTTTTCGCACTTGTGTTAGTGTTGAAAAACCACTTTTCGCACTTGTGTTAGTGTTGAAAAACCACTTTTCGTACTTGTGTTGGTGCAGGAAACCACTTTTGCACTTGTATTAGTGTGGAAAAAACACTTTTTGCACTTGTGTTAGTGTTGAAAAACCACTTTTCGCACTTGTGGTAGTGTTGAAAAACCACTTTTCGCACTTGTGTTAGTGTTGAAAAACCACTTTTCGCACTTGTGTTAGTGTTGAAAAACCACATTTCGCACTTGTGTTGGTGCAGGAAACCACTTTTGCACTTGTATTAGTGTGGTAAAAACACTTTTTGCACTTGTGATAGTCTTGAAAAACCACTTTTCGTACTTGTGTTAGTGTTGAAAAACCACTTTTCGCACTTGTGTTGGTGCAGGAAACCACTTTTGCACTTGTATTAGTGTTGAAAAAACAATTTTCGCACTTGTGTTAGTGTTGAAAAACCACTTTTCGCACTTGTGATGGTGCAGGAAACCACTTTTGCACTTGTATTAGTGTGGAAAAAACACTTTTCGCACTTGTGTTAGTGTTGAAAAACCACTTTTCGCACTTGTGTTAGTGTTGAAAAACCACTTTTCGTACTTGTGTTGGTGCAGGAAACCACTTTTGCACTTGTATTAGTGTGGAAAAAACACTTTTTGCACTTGTGTTAGTGTTGAAAAACCACTTTTCGCACTTGTGTTAGTGTTGAAAAACCACTTTTCGCACTTGTGTTGGTGCAGGAAACCACTTTTGCACTTATATTAGTGTGGAAAAAACACTTTTCGCACTTGTGTTAGTGTTGAAAAACCACTTTTCGCACTTGTGTTTGTGTTGAAAAACCACTTTTCGCACTTGTGTTGGTGCAGGAAACCACTTTTTCACTTGTATTAGTGTGGAAAAACCACTTTTCGCACTTGTGTTAGTGTTGAAAAACCACTTTTCGCACTTGTGTTAGTGTTGAAAAACCACTTTTCGCACTTTTGTTGGTGCAGGACACCACTTTTGCACTTGTATTAGTGTGGAAAAAACACATTTCGCACTTGTGTTAGTGTTGAAAAACCACTTTTCGCACTTGTGTTGGTGCAGGAAACCACTTTTGCACTTGTATTAGTGTGGTAAAAACACTTTTTGCACTTGTGATAGTGTTGAAAAACCACTTTTCGTACTTGTGTTATTGTTGAAAAACCACTTTTCGCACTTGTGATGGTGCAGGAAACCACTTTTGCACTTGTATTAGTGTGGAAAAAACACTTTTTGCACTTGTGTTAGTGTTGAAAAACCACTTTTCGCACTTGTGTTAGTGTTGAAATACCACTTTTCGCACTTGTGTTAGTGTTGAAAAACCACTTTTCGCACTTGTGTTGGTGCAGGAAACCACTTTTGCACTTGTATTAGTGTAGAAAAAACACTTTTTGCACTTGTGTTAGTGTTGAAAAACCTCTTTTCACACTTGTGTTAGTGTTGAAAAGCCACTTTTCGCACTTGTGTTGGTGCAGGAAACCACTTTTGCACTATTTGTATTAGTGTGGAAAAACCACTTTTTGCACTTGTGATAGTGTTGAAAAACCACTTTTCGCACATGTGTTAGTGTTGAAAAACCACTTTTCGCACTTGTGTTGGTGCAGGAAACCACTTTTGCACTTGTATTAGTGTGGAAAAAACACTTTTTGCACTTGTGTTAGTGTTGAAAAACCACTTTTTGCACTTGTGGTAGTGTTGAAAAACCACTTTTCGCACTTGTGTTAGTGTTGAAAAACCACTTTTCGCACTTGTGTTGGTGCAGGAAACCACTTTTGCACTTGTATTAGAGTGGAAAAAACACTTTTCGCACTTGTGTTAGTGTTGAAAAACCACTTTTCGCACTTGTGTTTGTGTTGAAAAACCACTTTTCGCACTTGTGTTGGTGCAGGAAACCACTTTTTCACTTGTATTAGTGTGGAAAAACCACTTTTCGCACTTGTGTTAGTGTTGAAAAACCACTTTTCGCACTTGTGTTAGTGTTGAAAAACCACTTTTCGCACTTTTGTTGGTGCAGGACACCACTTTTGCACTTGTATTAGTGTGGAAAAAACACTTTATGCACTTGTGATAGTGTTGAAAAACCACTTTTCGCACTTGTGTTAGTGTTGAAAAACCAATTTCGCACTTGTGTTGGTGCAGGAAACCACTTTTGCACTTGTATTAGTGTGGAAAAACCACTTTTCGCACTTGTGTTTGTGTTGAAAAACCACTTTTCGCACTTGTGTTAGTGTTGAAAAACCACTTTTCGCACTTGTGTTAGTGTTGAAAAACCACTTTTCGCACTTGTGATGGTGCAGGAAACCACTTTTGCACTTGTATTAGTGTGGAAAAAACACTTTTCGCACTTGTGTTAGTGTTGAAAAACCACTTTTCGCACTTGTGTTAGTGTTGAAAAAACACTTTTCGCACTTGTGTTAGTGTTGAAAAACCACTTTTCGCACTTGTGTTGGTGCAGGAAACCACTTTTGCACTTGTATTAGTGTGGAAAAAACACTTTTTGCACTTGTGTTAGTGTTGAAAAACCTCTTTTCGCACTTGTGTTAGTGTTGAAAAACCACTTTTCACACTTGTGTTTGTGTTGAAAAACCACTTTTCGCACTTGTGTTAGTGTTGAAAAACCCCTTTTCGCACTTGTGTTAGTGTTGAAAAACCACATTTCGCACTTGTGTTGGTGCAGGAAACCACTTTTGCACTTGTATTAGTGTGGTAAAAACACTTTTTGCACTTGTGATAGTCTTGAAAAACCACTTTTCGTACTTGTGTTAGTGTTGAAAAACCACTTTTCGCACTTGTGTTGGTGCAGGAAACCACTTTTGCACTTGTATTAGTGTTGAAAAAACAATTTTCGCACTTGTGTTAGTGTTGAAAAACCACTTTTCGCACTTGTGATGGTGCAGGAAACCACTTTTGCACTTGTATTAGTGTGGAAAAAACACTTTTCGCACTTGTGTTAGTGTTGAAAAACCACTTTTCGCACTTGTGTTAGTGTTGAAAAACCACTTTTCGTACTTGTGTTGGTGCAGGAAACCACTTTTGCACTTGTATTAGTGTGGAAAAAACACTTTTTGCACTTGTGTTAGTGTTGAAAAACCACTTTTCGCACTTGTGGTAGTGTTGAAAAACCACTTTTCGCACTTGTGTTAGTGTTGAAAAACCACTTTTCGCACTTGTGTTAGTGTTGAAAAACCACATTTCGCACTTGTGTTGGTGCAGGAAACCACTTTTGCACTTGTATTAGTGTGGTAAAAACACTTTTTGCACTTGTGATAGTCTTGAAAAACCACTTTTCGTACTTGTGTTAGTGTTGAAAAACCACTTTTCGCACTTGTGTTGGTGCAGGAAACCACTTTTGCACTTGTATTAGTGTTGAAAAAACAATTTTCGCACTTGTGTTAGTGTTGAAAAACCACTTTTCGCACTTGTGATGGTGCAGGAAACCACTTTTGCACTTGTATTAGTGTGGAAAAAACACTTTTCGCACTTGTGTTAGTGTTGAAAAACCACTTTTCGCACTTGTGTTAGTGTTGAAAAACCACTTTTCGTACTTGTGTTGGTGCAGGAAACCACTTTTGCACTTGTATTAGTGTGGAAAAAACACTTTTTGCACTTGTGTTAGTGTTGAAAAACCACTTTTCGCACTTGTGTTAGTGTTGAAAAACCACTTTTCGCACTTGTGTTGGTGCAGGAAACCACTTTTGCACTTATATTAGTGTGGAAAAAACACTTTTCGCACTTGTGTTAGTGTTGAAAAACCACTTTTCGCACTTGTGTTTGTGTTGAAAAACCACTTTTCGCACTTGTGTTGGTGCAGGAAACCACTTTTTCACTTGTATTAGTGTGGAAAAACCACTTTTCGCACTTGTGTTAGTGTTGAAAAACCACTTTTCGCACTTGTGTTAGTGTTGAAAAACCACTTTTCGCACTTTTGTTGGTGCAGGACACCACTTTTGCACTTGTATTAGTGTGGAAAAAACACATTTCGCACTTGTGTTAGTGTTGAAAAACCACTTTTCGCACTTGTGTTGGTGCAGGAAACCACTTTTGCACTTGTATTAGTGTGGTAAAAACACTTTTTGCACTTGTGATAGTGTTGAAAAACCACTTTTCGTACTTGTGTTATTGTTGAAAAATCACTTTTCGCACTTGTGTTGGTGCAGGAAACCACTTTTGCACTTGTATTAGTGTGGAAAAAACACATTTCGCACTTGTGTTAGTGTTGAAAAACCACTTTTCGCACTTGTGTTAGTGTTGAAAAACCACTTTTCGCACTTTTCTTGGTGCAGGAAACCACTTTTGCACTTGTATTAGTGTGGAAAAAACACTTTTTGCGCTTGTGATAGTGTTGAAAAACCACTTTTTGCACTTGTGTTAGTGTTGAAAAACCACTTTTCGCACTTGTGTTGGTGCAGGAAACCACTTTTGCACTTGTATTAGTGTGGAAAAACCACTTTTTGCACTTGTGATAGTGTTGAAAAACCACTTTTCGCACTTGTGTTAGTGTTGAAAAACCACTTTTCGCACTTGTGTTAGTGTTGAAAAACCACTTTTCGTACTTGTGTTGGTGCAGGAAACCACTTTTGCACTTGTATTAGTGTGGAAAAAACACTTTTTGCACTTGTGTTAGTGTTGAAAAACCACTTTTCGCAGTTTTGGTAGTGTTGAAAAACCACTTTTCGCACTTGTGTTAGTGTTGAAAAACCACTTTTCGCACTTGTGTTGGTGCAGGAAACCACTTTTGCACTTGTATGAGTGTGGAAAAAACACTTTTCGCACTTGTGTTAGTGTTGAAAAACCACTTTTTGCACTTGTGGTAGTGTTGAAAAACCACTTTTCGCACTTGTGTTAGTGTTGAAAAACCACTTTTCGCACTTGTGTTGGTGCAGGAAACCACTTTTGCACTTGTATTAGAGTGGAAAAAACACTTTTCGCACTTGTGTTAGTGTTGAAAAACCACTTTTCGCACTTGTGTTTGTGTTGAAAAACCACTTTTCGCACTTGTGTTGGTGCAGGAAACCACTTTTTCACTTGTATTAGTGTGGAAAAACCACTTTTCGCACTTGTGTTAGTGTTGAAAAACCACTTTTCGCACTTGTGTTAGTGTTGAAAAACCACTTTTCGCACTTTTGTTGGTGCAGGACACCACTTTTGCACTTGTATTAGTGTGGAAAAAACACTTTATGCACTTGTGATAGTGTTGAAAAACCACTTTTCGCACTTGTGTTAGTGTTGAAAAACCACTTTTCGCACTTGTGTTGGTGCAGGAAACCACTTTTGCACTTGTATTAGTGTGGAAAAACCACTTTTCGCACTTGTGTTTGTGTTGGAAAACCACTTTTCGCACTTGTGTTAGTGTTGAAAAACCACTTTTCGCACTTGTGTTAGTGTTGAAAAACCACTTTTCGCACTTGTGATGGTGCAGGAAACCACTTTTGCACTTGTATTAGTGTGGAAAAAACACTTTTCGCACTTGTGTTAGTGTTGAAAAACCACTTTTCGCACTTGTGTTAGTGTTGAAAAAACACTTTTCGCACTTGTGTTAGTGTTGAAAAACCACTTTTCGCACTTGTGTTGGTGCAGGAAACCACTTTTGCACTTGTATTAGTGTGGAAAAAACACTTTTTGCACTTGTGTTAGTGTTGAAAAACCTCTTTTCGCACTTGTGTTAGTGTTGAAAAACCACTTTTCGCACTTGTGTTTGTGTTGAAAAACCACTTTTCGCACTTGTGTTAGTGTTGAAAAACCCCTTTTCGCACTTGTGTTAGTGTTGAAAAACCACATTTCGCACTTGTGTTGGTGCAGGAAACCACTTTTGCACTTGTATTAGTGTGGTAAAAACACTTTTTGCACTTGTGATAGTCTTGAAAAACCACTTTTCGTACTTGTGTTAGTGTTGAAAAACCACTTTTCGCACTTGTGTTGGTGCAGGAAACCACTTTTGCACTTGTATTAGTGTTGAAAAAACAATTTTCGCACTTGTGTTAGTGTTGAAAAACCACTTTTCGCACTTGTGATGGTGCAGGAAACCACTTTTGCACTTGTATTAGTGTGGAAAAAACACTTTTCGCACTTGTGTTAGTGTTGAAAAACCACTTTTCGCACTTGTGTTAGTGTTGAAAAACCACTTTTCGTACTTGTGTTGGTGCAGGAAACCACTTTTGCACTTGTATTAGTGTGGAAAAAACACTTTTTGCACTTGTGTTAGTGTTGAAAAACCACTTTTCGCACTTGTGGTAGTGTTGAAAAACCACTTTTCGCACTTGTGTTAGTGTTGAAAAACCACTTTTCGCACTTGTGTTAGTGTTGAAAAACCACATTTCGCACTTGTGTTGGTGCAGGAAACCACTTTTGCACTTGTATTAGTGTGGTAAAAACACTTTTTGCACTTGTGATAGTCTTGAAAAACCACTTTTCGTACTTGTGTTAGTATTGAAAAACCACTTTTCGCACTTGTGTTGGTGCAGGAAACCACTTTTGCACTTGTATTAGTGTTGAAAAAACAATTTTCGCACTTGTGTTAGTGTTGAAAAACCACTTTTCGCACTTGTGATGGTGCAGGAAACCACTTTTGCACTTGTATTAGTGTGGAAAAAACACTTTTCGCACTTGTGTTAGTGTTGAAAAACCACTTTTCGCACTTGTGTTAGTGTTGAAAAACCACTTTTCGTACTTGTGTTGGTGCAGGAAACCACTTTTGCACTTGTATTAGTGTGGAAAAAACACTTTTTGCACTTGTGTTAGTGTTGAAAAACCACTTTTCGCACTTGTGTTAGTGTTGAAAAACCACTTTTCGCACTTGTGTTGGTGCAGGAAACCACTTTTGCACTTATATTAGTGTGGAAAAAACACTTTTCGCACTTGTGTTAGTGTTGAAAAACCACTTTTCGCACTTGTGTTTGTGTTGAAAAACCACTTTTCGCACTTGTGTTGGTGCAGGAAACCACTTTTTCACTTGTATTAGTGTGGAAAAACCACTTTTCGCACTTGTGTTAGTGTTGAAAAACCACTTTTCGCACTTGTGTTAGTGTTGAAAAACCACTTTTCGCACTTTTGTTGGTGCAGGACACCACTTTTGCACTTGTATTAGTGTGGAAAAAACACATTTCGCACTTGTGTTAGTGTTGAAAAACCACTTTTCGCACTTGTGTTGGTGCAGGAAACCACTTTTGCACTTGTATTAGTGTGGTAAAAACACATTTCGCACTTGTGTTAGTGTTGAAAAACCACTTTTCGCACTTGTGTTAGTGTTGAAAAACCACTTTTCGCACTTTTCTTGGTGCAGGAAACCACTTTTGCACTTGTATTAGTGTGGAAAAAACACTTTTTGCGCTTGTGATAGTGTTGAAAAACCACTTTTTGCACTTGTGTTAGTGTTGAAAAACCACTTTTCGCACTTGTGTTAGTGTGGAAAAACCACTTTTTGCACTTGTGATAGTGTTGAAAAACCACTTTTCGCACTTGTGTTAGTGTTGAAAAACCACTTTTCGCACTTGTGTTAGTGTTGAAAAACCACTTTTCGTACTTGTGTTGGTGCAGGAAACCACTTTTGCACTTGTATTAGTGTGGAAAAAACACTTTTTGCACTTGTGTTAGTGTTGAAAAACCACTTTTCGCAGTTTTGGTAGTGTTGAAAAACCACTTTTCGCACTTGTGTTAGTGTTGAAAAACCACTTTTCGCACTTGTGTTGGTGCAGGAAACCACTTTTGCACTTGTATGAGTGTGGAAAAAACACTTTTCGCACTTGTGTTAGTGTTGAAAAACCACTTTTCGCACTTGTGTTTGTGTTGAAAAACCACTTTTCGCACTTGTGTTGGTGCAGGAAACCACTTTTTCACTTGTATTAGTGTGGAAAAACCACTTTTCGCACTTGTGTTAGTGTTGAAAAACCACTTTTCGCACTTGTGTTAGTGTTGAAAAACCACTTTTCGCACTTTTGTTGGTGCAGGACACCACTTTTGCACTTGTATTAGTGTGGAAAAAACACTTTATGCACTTGTGATAGTGTTGAAAAACGACTTTTCGCACTTGTGTTAGTGTTGAAAAACTACTTTTCGCACTTGCGTTGGTGCAGGAAACCACTTTTGCACTTGTATTAGTGTGGAAAAACAACTTTTCGCACTTGTGTTAATGTTGAAAAACCACTTTTCGCACTTGTGTTAGTGTTGAAAAACCACTTTTCGCACTTGTGTTAGTGTTGAAAAACCCCTTTTCGCACTTGTGTTAGTGTTGAAAAACCACCTTTCGCACTTGTGTTGGTGCAGGAAACCACTTTTGCACTTGTATTAGTGTGGTAAAAACACTTTTTGCACTTGTGATAGTGTTGAAAAACCACTTTTCGTACTTGTGTTAGTGTTGAAAAACCACTTTTCGCACTTGTGTTGGTGCAGGAAACCACTTTTGCACTTGTATTAGTGTGGAAAAAACAATTTTCGCACTTGTGTTAGTGTTGAAAAACCACTTTTCGCACTTGTGATGGTGCAGGAAACCACTTTTGCACTTGTATTAGTGTGGAAAAAACACTTTTCGCACTTGTGTTAGTGTTGAAAAACCACTTTTCGCACTTGTGTTAGGGTTGAAATACCACTTTTCGCACTTGTGTTAGTGTTGAAAAACCACTTTTCGCACTTGTGTTGGTGCAGGAAACCACTTTTGCACTTGTATTAGTGTAGAAAAAACACTTTTTGCACTTGTGTTAGTGTTGAAAAACCTCTTTTCACACTTGTGTTAGTGTTGAAAAACCACTTTTCGCACTTGTGTTGGTGCAGGAAACCACTTTTGCACTTGTATTAGTGTGGAAAAAACACTTTTTGCACTTGTGTTAGTGTTGAAAAACCACTTTTCGCACTTGTGGTAGTGTTGAAAAACCACTTTTCGCACTTGTGTTAGTGTTGAAAAACCACTTTTCGCACTTGTGTTGGTGCAGGAAACCACTTTTGCACTTGTATTAGAGTGGTAAAAACACTTTTCGCACTTGTGTTAGTGTTGAAAAACCACTTTTCGCACTTGAGTTTGTGTTGAAAAACCACTTTTCGCACTTGTGTTGGTGCAGGAAACCACTTTTTCACTTGTATTAGTGTGGAAAAACCACTTTTCGCACTTGTGTTAGTGTTGAAAAACCACTTTTCGCACTTGTGTTAGTGTTGAAAAACCACTTTTCGCACTTTTGTTGGTGCAGGACACCACTTTTGCACTTGTATTAGTGTGGAAAAAACACTTTATGCACTTGTGATAGTGTTGAAAAACCACTTTTCGCACTTGTGTTAGTGTTGAAAAACCACTTTTCGCACTTGTGTTGGTGCATGAAACCACTTTTGCACTTGTATTAGTGTGGAAAAACCACTTTTCGCACTTGTGTTTGTGTTGAAAAACCACTTTTCGCACTTGTGTTAGTGTTGAAAAACCACTTTTCGCACTTGTGTTAGTGTTGAAAAACCACTTTTCGCACTTGTGATGGTGCAGGAAACCACTTTTGCACTTGTAATAGTGTGGAAAAAACACTTTTCGCACTTGTGTTAGTGTTGAAAAACCACTTTTCGCACTTGTGTTAGTGTTGAAAAAACACTTTTCGCACTTGTGTTAGTGTTGAAAAACCACTTTTCGTACTTGTGTTGGTGCAGGAAACCACTTTTGCACTTGTATTAGTGTGGAAAAAACACTTTTTGCACTTGTGTTAGTGTTGAAAAACCTCTTTTCGCACTTGTGTTAGTGTTGAAAAACCACTTTTCGCACTTGTGTTTGTGTTGAAAAACCACTTTTCGCACTTGTGTTAGTGTTGAAAAACCCCTTTTCGCACTTGTGTTAGTGTTGAAAAACCACATTTCGCACTTGTGTTGGTGCAGGAAACCACTTTTGCACTTGTATTAGTGTGGTAAAAACACTTTTTGCACTTGTGATAGTCTTGAAAAACCACTTTTCGTACTTGTGTTAGTGTTGAAAAACCACTTTTCGCACTTGTGTTGGTGCAGGAAACCACTTTTGCACTTGTATTAGTGTTGAAAAAACAATTTTCGCACTTGTGTTAGTGTTGAAAAACCACTTTTCGCAATTGTGATGGTGCAGGAAACCACTTTTGCACTTGTATTAGTGTGGAAAAAACACTTTTCGCACTTGTGTTAGTGTTGAAAAACCACTTTTCGTACTTGTGTTGGTGCAGGAAACCACTTTTGCACTTGTATTAGTGTGGAAAAAACACTTTTTGCACTTGTGTTAGTGTTGAAAAACCACTTTTCGCACTTGTGGTAGTGTTGAAAAACCACTTTTCGCACTTGTGTTAGTGTTGAAAAACCACTTTTCGCACTTGTGTTGGTGCAGGAAACCACTTTTGCACTTGTATTAGTGTGGAAAAAACACTTTTCGCACTTGTGTTAGTGTTGAAAAACCACTTTTCGCACTTGTGTTTGTGTTGAAAAACCACTTTTCGCACTTGTGTTGGTGCAGGAAACCACTTTTTCACTTGTATTAGTGTGGAAAAACCACTTTTCGCACTTGTGTTAGTGTTGAAAAACCACTTTTCGCACTTGTGTTAGTGTTGAAAAACCACTTTTCGCACTTTTGTTGGTGCAGGACACCACTTTTGCACTTGTATTAGTGTGGAAAAAACACATTTCGCACTTGTGTTAGTGTTGAAAAACCACTTTTCGCACTTGTGTTGGTGCAGGAAACCACTTTTGCACTTGTATTAGTGTGGTAAAAACACTTTTCACACTTGTGTTAGTGTTGAAAAACCACTTTTCGCACTTGTGTTAGTGTTGAAAAACCATTTTTCGCACTTGTGTTAGTGTTGAAAAACCACTTTTCGCACTTTTGTTGGTGCAGGACACCACTTTTGCACTTGTATTAGTGTGGAAAAAACACATTTCGCACTTGTGTTAGTGTTGAAAAACCACTTTTCGCACTTGTGTTGGTGCAGGAAACCACTTTTGCACTTGTATTAGTGTGGTAAAAACACTTTTCACACTTGTGTTAGTGTTGAAAAAACACTTTTTGCACTTGTGTTGGTGCAGGAAACCACTTTTGCACTTGTATTAGTGTGGAAAAAACCACTTTTTGCACTTGTGATAGTGTTGAAAAACCACTTTTCGCACATGTGTTAGTGTTGAAAAACCACTTTTCACACTTGTGTTGGTGCAGGAAACCACTTTTGCACTTGTATTAGTGTGGAAAAAACACTTTTTGCACCTGTGATATTGTGAAAAACCACTTTTCGCACTTGTGTTAGTGTTGAAAAAACACTTTTCGCACTTGTGTTAGTGTTGAAAAACCACTTTTCGCACTTGTGTTGGTGCAGGAAACCACTTTTGCACTTGTATTAGTGTGGAAAAACCACTTTTCGCACTTATGTTAGTGTTGAAAAACCACTTTTCGCACTTGTGTTAGTGTTGAAAAACCACTTTTCGCACTTTTGTTGGTGCAGGAAACCACTTTTGCACTTGTATTAGTGTGGAAAAAACACTTTTCACACTTGTGTTAGTGTTGAAAAACCACTTTTCGCACTTGTGTTTGTGTTGAAAAACCACTTTTCGCACTTGTGTTAGTGTTGAAAAACCCCTTTTCGCACTTGTGTTAGTGTTGAAAAACCACATTTCGCACTTGTGTTGGTGCAGGAAACCACTTTTGCACTTGTATTAGTGTGGTAAAAACACTTTTTGCACTTGTGATAGTGTTGAAAAACCACTTTTCGTACTTGTGATAGTGTTGAAAAACCACTTTTCGCACTTGTGTTGGTGCAGGAAACCACTTTTGCACTTGTATTAGTGTGGAAAAAACACTTTTCGCACTTGTGTTAGTGTTGAAAAACCACTTTTCGCACTTGTGTTTGTGTTGAAAAACCACTTTTCGCACTTGTGTTGGTGCAGGAAACCACTTTTTCACTTGTATTAGTGTGGAAAAACCACTTTTCGCACTTGTGTTAGTGTTGAAAAACCACATTTCGCACTTGTGTTAGTGTTGAAAAACCACTTTTCGCACTTTTGTTGGTGCAGGACACCACTTTTGCACTTGTATTAGTGTGGAAAAAACACATTTCGCACTTGTGTTAGTGTTGAAAAACCACTTTTCGCACTTGTGTTGGTGCAGGAAACCACTTTTGCACTTGTATTAGTGTGGTAAAAACACTTTTTGCACTTGTGATAGTGTTGAAAAACCACTTTTCGTACTTGTGTTATTGTTGAAAAACCACTTTTCGCACTTGTGTTGGTGCAGGAAACCACTTTTGCACTTGTATTAGTGTGGAAAAAACACTTTTCGCACTTGTGGTAGTGTTGAAAAACCACTTTTCGCACTTGTGTTAGTGTTGAAAAACCACTTTTCGCACTTGTGTTGGTGCAGGAAACCACTTTTGCACTTGTATTAGTGTGGAAAAAACACTTTTCGCACTTGTGTTAGTGTTGAAAAACCACTTTTCGCACTTGTGTTTGTGTTGAAAAACCACTTTTCGCACTTGTGTTGGTGCAGGAAACCACTTTTTCACTTGTATTAGTGTGGAAAAACCACTTTTCGCACTTGTGTTAGTGTTGAAAAACCACTTTTCGCACTTGTGTTAGTGTTGAAAAACCACTTTTCGCACTTTTGTTGGTGCAGGACACCACTTTTGCACTTGTATTAGTGTGGAAAAAACACATTTCGCACTTGTGTTAGTGTTGAAAAACCACTTTTCGCACTTGTGTTGGTGCAGGAAACCACTTTTGCACTTGTATTAGTGTGGTAAAAACACTTTTTGCACTTGTGATAGTGTTGAAAAACCACTTTTCGTACTTGTGTTAGTGTTGAAAAACCACTTTTCGCACTTGTGTTGGTGCAGGAAACCACTTTTGCACTTGTATTAGTGTGGAAAAAACACATTTCGCACTTGTGTTAGTGTTGAAAAACCACTTTTCGCACTTGTGTTAGTGTTGAAAAACCACTTTTCGCACTTTTCTTGGTGCAGGAAACCACTTTTGCACTTGTATTAGTGTGGAAAAAACACTTTTTGCGCTTGTGATAGTGTTGAAAAACCACTTTTCGCACTTGTGTTAGTGTTGAAAAACCACTTTTCGCACTTGTGTTGGTGCAGGAAACCACTTTTGCACTTGTATTAGTGTGGAAAAAACCACTTTTTGCACTTGTGATAGTGTTGAAAAACCACTTTTCGCACTTGTGTTAGTGTTGAAAAACCACTTTTTGCACTTGTGTTAGTGTTGAAAAACCACTTTTCGTACTTGTGTTGGTGCAGGAAACCACTTTTGCACTTGTATTAGTGTGGAAAAAACACTTTTTGCACTTGTGTTAGTGTTGAAAAACCACTTTTCGCAGTTGTGGTAGTGTTGAAAAACCACTTTTCGCACTTGTGTTAGTGTTGAAAAACCACTTTTCGCACTTGTGTTGGTGCAGGAAACCACTTTTGCACTTGTATTAGTGTGGAAAAAACACTTTTCGCACTTGTGTTAGTGTTGAAAAACCACTTTTCGCACTTGTGTTTGTGTTGAAAAACCACTTTTCGCACTTGTGTTGGTGCAGGAAACCACTTTTTCACTTGTATTAGTGTGGAAAAACCACTTTTCGCACTTGTGTTAGTGTTGAAAAACCACTTTTTGCACTTGTGTTAGTGTTGAAAAACCACTTTTCGCACTTTTGTTGGTGCAGGACACCACTTTTGCACTTGTATTAGTGTGGAAAAACAACTTTTCGCACTTGTATTAGTGTGGAAAAACCACTTTTCGCACTTGTGTTAGTGTTGAAAAACCACTTTTCGCACATGTGTTAGTGTTGAAAAACCACTTTTCGCACTTGTGTTAGTGTTGAAAAACCACTTTTCGCACTTGTGATGTTGCAGGAAACCACTTTTGCACTTGTATTAGTGTGGAAAAAACACTTTTCGCACTTGTGTTAGTGTTGAAAAACCACTTTTCGCACTTGTGTTAGTGTTGAAAAAACACTTTTCGCACTTGTGTTAGTGTTGAAAAACCACTTTTCGCACTTGTGTTGGTGCAGGAAACCACTTTTGCACTTGTATTAGTGTGGAAAAAACACTTTTTGCACTTGTGTTAGTGTTGAAAAACCTCTTTTCACACTTGTGTTAGTGTTGAAAAAACACTTTTTGCACTTGTGTTGGTGCAGGAAACCACTTTTGCACTTGTATTAGTGTGGAAAAAACCACTTTTTGCACTTGTGATAGTGTTGAAAAACCACTTTTCGCACATGTGTTAGTGTTGAAAAACCACTTTTCACACTTGTGTTGGTGCAGGAAACCACTTTTGCACTTGTATTAGTGTGGAAAAAACACTTTTTGCACCTGTGATATTGTGAAAAACCACTTTTCGCACTTGTGTTAGTGTTGAAAAACCACTTTTCGCACTTGTGTTAGTGTTGAAAAACCACTTTTCGCACTTGTGTTGGTGCAGGAAACCACTTTTGCACTTGTATTAGTGTGGAAAAACCACTTTTCGCACTTATGTTAGTGTTGAAAAACCACTTTTCGCACTTGTGTTAGTGTTGAAAAACCACTTTTCGCACTTTTGTTGGTGCAGGAAACCACTTTTGCACTTGTATTAGTGTGGAAAAAACACTTTTCGCACTTGTGTTAGTGTTGAAAAACCACTTTTCGCACTTGTGTTTGTGTTGAAAAACCACTTTTCGCACTTGTGTTAGTGTTGAAAAACCCCTTTTCGCACTTGTGTTAGTGTTGAAAAACCACATTTCGCACTTGTGTTGGTGCAGGAAACCACTTTTGCACTTGTATTAGTGTGGTAAAAACACTTTTTGCACTTGTGATAGTGTTGAAAAACCACTTTTCGTACTTGTGTTAGTGTTGAAAAACCACTTTTCGCACTTGTGTTGGTGCAGGAAACCACTTTTGCACTTGTATTAGTGTGGAAAAAACACTTTTCGCACTTGTGTTAGTGTTGAAAAACCACTTTTCGCACTTGTGTTTGTGTTGAAAAACCACTTTTCGCACTTGTGTTGGTGCAGGAAACCACTTTTTCACTTGTATTAGTGTGGAAAAACCACTTTTCGCACTTGTGTTAGTGTTGAAAAACCACATTTCGCACTTGTGTTAGTGTTGAAAAACCACTTTTCGCACTTTTGTTGGTGCAGGACACCACTTTTGCACTTGTATTAGTGTGGAAAAAACACATTTCGCACTTGTGTTAGTGTTGAAAAACCACTTTTCGCACTTGTGTTGGTGCAGGAAACCACTTTTGCACTTGTATTAGTGTGGTAAAAACACTTTTTGCACTTGTGATAGTGTTGAAAAACCACTTTTCGTACTTGTGTTATTGTTGAAAAACCACTTTTCACACTTGTGTTGGTGCAGGAAACCACTTTTGCACTTGTATTAGTGTGGAAAAAACACTTTTCGCACTTGTGGTAGTGTTGAAAAACCACTTTTCGCACTTGTGTTAGTGTTGAAAAACCACTTTTCGCACTTGTGTTGGTGCAGGAAACCACTTTTGCACTTGTATTAGTGTGGAAAAAACACTTTTCGCACTTGTGTTAGTGTTGAAAAACCACTTTTCGCACTTGTGTTTGTGTTGAAAAACCACTTTTCGCACTTGTGTTGGTGCAGGAAACCACTTTTTCACTTGTATTAGTGTGGAAAAACCACTTTTCGCACTTGTGTTAGTGTTGAAAAACCACTTTTCGCACTTGTGTTAGTGTTGAAAAACCACTTTTCGCACTTTTGTTGGTGCAGGACACCACTTTTGCACTTGTATTAGTGTGGAAAAAACACATTTCGCACTTGTGTTAGTGTTGAAAAACCACTTTTCGCACTTGTGTTGGTGCAGGAAACCACTTTTGCACTTGTATTAGTGTGGTAAAAACACTTTTTGCACTTGTGATAGTGTTGAAAAACCACTTTTCGTACTTGTGTTATTGTTGAAAAACCACTTTTCACACTTGTGTTGGTGCAGGAAACCACTTTTGCACTTGTATTAGTGTGGAAAAAACACTTTTCGCACTTGTGGTAGTGTTGAAAAACCACTTTTCGCACTTGTGTTAGTGTTGAAAAACCACTTTTCGCACTTGTGTTGGTGCAGGAAACCACTTTTGCACTTGTATTAGTGTGGAAAAAACACTTTTCGCACTTGTGTTAGTGTTGAAAAACCACTTTTCGCACTTGTGTTTGTGTTGAAAAACCACTTTTCGCACTTGTGTTGGTGCAGGAAACCACTTTTTCACTTGTATTAGTGTGGAAAAACCACTTTTCGCACTTGTGTTAGTGTTGAAAAACCACTTTTCGCACTTGTGTTAGTGTTGAAAAACCACTTTTCGCACTTTTGTTGGTGCAGGACACCACTTTTGCACTTGTATTAGTGTGGAAAAAACACATTTCGCACTTGTGTTAGTGTTGAAAAACCACTTTTCGCACTTGTGTTGGTGCAGGAAACCACTTTTGCACTTGTATTAGTGTGGTAAAAACACTTTTTGCACTTGTGATAGTGTTGAAAAACCACTTTTCGTACTTGTGTTAGTGTTGAAAAACCACTTTTCGCACTTGTGTTGGTGCAGGAAACCACTTTTGCACTTGTATTAGTGTGGAAAAAACACATTTCGCACTTGTGTTAGTGTTGAAAAACCACTTTTCGCACTTGTGTTAGTGTTGAAAAACCACTTTTCGCACTTTTCTTGGTGCAGGAAACCACTTTTGCACTTGTATTAGTGTGGAAAAAACACTTTTTGCGCTTGTGATAGTGTTGAAAAACCACTTTTCGCACTTGTGTTAGTGTTGAAAAACCACTTTTCGCACTTGTGTTGGTGCAGGAAACCACTTTTGCACTTGTATTAGTGTGGAAAAAACCACTTTTTGCACTTGTGATAGTGTTGAAAAACCACTTTTCGCACTTGTGTTAGTGTTGAAAAACCACTTTTTGCACTTGTGTTAGTGTTGAAAAACCACTTTTCGTACTTGTGTTGGTGCAGGAAACCACTTTTGCACTTGTATTAGTGTGGAAAAAACACTTTTTGCACTTGTGTTAGTGTTGAAAAACCACTTTTCGCAGTTGTGGTAGTGTTGAAAAACCACTTTTCGCACTTGTGTTAGTGTTGAAAAACCACTTTTCGCACTTGTGTTGGTGCAGGAAACCACTTTTGCACTTGTATTAGTGTGGAAAAAACACTTTTCGCACTTGTGTTAGTGTTGAAAAACCACTTTTCGCACTTGTGTTTGTGTTGAAAAACCACTTTTCGCACTTGTGTTGGTGCAGGAAACCACTTTTTCACTTGTATTAGTGTGGAAAAACCACTTTTCGCACTTGTGTTAGTGTTGAAAAACCACTTTTTGCACTTGTGTTAGTGTTGAAAAACCACTTTTCGCACTTTTGTTGGTGCAGGACACCACTTTTGCACTTGTATTAGTGTGGAAAAACAACTTTTCGCACTTGTGTTAGTGTTGAAAAACCACTTTTCGCACTTGTGTTAGTGTTGAAAAACCACTTTTCGCACTTGTGTTAGTGTTGAAAAACCCCTTTTCGCACTTGTGTTAGTGTTGAAAAACCACCTTTCGCACTTGTGTTGGTGCAGGAAACCACTTTTGCACTTGTATTAGTGTGGTAAAAACACTTTTTGCACTTGTGATAGTGTTGAAAAACCACTTTTCGTACTTGTGTTAGTGTTGAAAAATGCACTTTTCGCACTTGTGTTGGTGCAGGAAACCACTTTTGCACTTGTATTAGTGTGGAAAAAACAATTTTCACACTTGTGTTAGTGTTGAAAAACCACTTTTCGCACTTGTGATGGTGCAGGAAACCACTTTTGCACTTGTATTAGTGTGGAAAAAACACTTTTCGCACTTGTGTTAGTGTTGAAAAACCACTTTTCGCACTTGTGTTAGTGTTGAAATACCACTTTTCGCACTTGTGTTAGTGTTGAAAAACCACTTTTCGCACTTGTGTTGGTGCAGGAAACCACTTTTGCACTTGTATTAGTGTAGAAAAAACACTTTTTGCACTTGTGTTAGTGTTGAAAAACCTCTTTTCACACTTGTGTTAGTGTTGAAAAGCCACTTTTCGCACTTGTGTTGGTGCAGGAAACCACTTTTGCACTTGTATTAGTGTGGAAAAACCACTTTTTGCACTTGTGATAGTGTTGAAAAACCACTTTTCGCACACGTGTTAGTGTTGAAAAACCACTTTTCGCACTTGTGTTGGTGCAGGAAACCACTTTTGCACTTGTGTTAGTGTGGAAAAAACACTTTTTGCACTTGTGTTAGTGTTGAAAAACCACTTTTTGCACTTGTGGTAGTGTTGAAAAACCACTTTTCGCACTTGTGTTAGTGTTGAAAAACCACTTTTCGCACTTGTGTTGGTGCAGGAAACCACTTTTGCACTTGTATTAGAGTGGAAAAAACACTTTTCGCACTTGTGTTAGTGTTGAAAAACCACTTTTCGCACTTGTGTTTGTGTTGAAAAACCACTTTTCGCACTTGTGTTGGTGCAGGAAACCACTTTTTCACTTGTATTAGTGTGGAAAAACCACTTTTCGCACTTGTGTTAGTGTTGAAAAACCACTTTTCGCACTTGTGTTAGTGTTGAAAAACCACTTTTCGCACTTTTGTTGGTGCAGGACACCACTTTTGCACTTGTATTAGTGTGGAAAAAACACTTTATGCACTTGTGATAGTGTTGAAAAACCACTTTTCGCACTTGTGTTAGTGTTGAAAAACCACTTTTCGCACTTGTGTTGGTGCAGGAAACCACTTTTGCACTTGTATTAGTGTGGAAAAACCACTTTTCGCACTTGTGTTTGTGTTGAAAAACCACTTTTCGCACTTGTGTTAGTGTTGAAAAACCACTTTTCGCACTTGTGTTAGTGTTGAAAAACCACTTTTCGCACTTGTGATGGTGCAGGAAACCACTTTTGCACTTGTATTAGTGTGGAAAAAACACTTTTCGCACTTGTGTTAGTGTTGAAAAACCACTTTTCGCACTTGTGTTAGTGTTGAAAAAACACTTTTCGCACTTGTGTTAGTGTTGAAAAACCACTTTTCGCACTTGTGTTGGTGCAGGAAACCACTTTTGCACTTGTATTAGTGTGGCAAAAACACTTTTTGCACTTGTGTTAGTGTTGAAAAACCTCTTTTCGCACTTGTGTTAGTGTTGAAAAACCACTTTTCGCACTTGTGTTTGTGTTGAAAAACCACTTTTCGCACTTGTGTTAGTGTTGAAAAACCCCTTTTCGCACTTGTGTTAGTGTTGAAAAACCACATTTCGCACTTGTGTTGGTGCAGGAAACCACTTTTGCACTTGTATTAGTGTGGTAAAAACACTTTTTGCACTTGTGATAGTGTTGAAAAACCACTTTTCGTACTTGTGTTAGTCTTGAAAAACCACTTTTCGCACTTGTGTTGGTGCAGGAAACCACTTTTGCACTTGTATTAGTGTTGAAAAAACAATTTTCGCACTTGTGTTAGTGTTGAAAAACCACTTTTCGCACTTGTGATGGTGCAGGAAACCACTTTTGCACTTGTATTAGTGTGGAAAAAACACTTTTCGCACTTGTGTTAGTGTTGAAAAACCACTTTTCGCACTTGTGTTAGTGTTGAAAAACCACTTTTCGTACTTGTGTTGGTGCAGGAAACCACTTTTGCACTTGTATTAGTGTGGAAAAAACACTTTTTGCACTTGTGTTAGTGTTGAAAAACCACTTTTTGCACTTGTGGTAGTGTTGAAAAACCACTTTTCGCACTTGTGTTAGTGTTGAAAAACCACTTTTCGCACTTGTGTTGGTGCAGGAAACCACTTTTGCACTTGTATTAGTGTGGAAAAAACACTTTTCGCACTTGTGTTAGTGTTGAAAAACCACTTTTCGCACTTGTGTTTGTGTTGAAAAACCACTTTTCGCACTTGTGTTGGTGCAGGAAACCACTTTTTCACTTGTATTAGTGTGGAAAAACCACTTTTCGCACTTGTGTTAGTGTTGAAAAACCACTTTTCGCACTTGTGTTAGTGTTGAAAAACCACTTTTCGCACTTTTGTTGGTGCAGGACACCACTTTTGCACTTGTATTAGTGTGGAAAAAACACATTTCGCACTTGTGTTAGTGTTGAAAAACCACTTTTCGCACTTGTGTTGGTGCAGGAAACCACTTTTGCACTTGTATTAGTGTGGTAAAAACACTTTTTGCACTTGTGATAGTGTTGAAAAACCACTTTTCGTACTTGTGTTATTGTTGAAAAACCACTTTTCGCACTTGTGTTGGTGCAGGAAACCACTTTTGCACTTGTATTAGTGTGGAAAAAACACATTTCGCACTTGTGTTAGTGTTGAAAAACCACTTTTCGCACTTGTGTTAGTGTTGAAAAACCACTTTTCGCACTTTTCTTGGTGCAGGAAACCACTTTTGCACTTGTATTAGTGTGGAAAAAACACTTTTTGCGCTTGTGATAGTGTTGAAAAACCACTTTTCGCACTTGTGTTGGTGCAGGAAACCACTTTTGCACTTGTATTAGTGTGGAAAAAACCACTTTTTGCACTTGTGATAGTGTTGAAAAACCACTTTTCGCACTTGTGTTAGTGTTGAAAAACCACTTTTCGCACTTGTGTTAGTGTTGAAAAACCACTTTTCGTACTTGTGTTGGTGCAGGAAACCACTTTTGCACTTGTATTAGTGTGGAAAAAACACTTTTTGCTCTTGTGTTAGTGTTGAAAAACCACTTTTCGCAGTTGTGGTAGTGTTGAAAAACCACTTTTCGCACTTGTGTTAGTGTTGAAAAACCACTTTTCGCACTTGTGTTGGTGCAGGAAACCACTTTTGCACTTGTATTAGTGTGGAAAAAACACTTTTCGCACTTGTGTTAGTGTTGAAAAACCACTTTTCGCACTTGTGTTTGTGTTGAAAAACCACTTTTCGCACTTGTGTTGGTGCAGGAAACCACTTTTTCACTTGTATTAGTGTGGAAAAACCACTTTTCGCACTTGTGTTAGTGTTGAAAAACCACTTTTCGCACTTGTGTTAGTGTTGAAAAACCACTTTTCGCACTTTTGTTGGTGCAGGACACCACTTTTGCACTTGTATTAGTGTGGAAAAAACACTTTATGCACTTGTGATAGTGTTGAAAAACGACTTTTCGCACTTGTGTTAGTGTTGAAAAACTACTTTTCGCACTTGCGTTGGTGCAGGAAACCACTTTTGCACTTGTATTAGTGTGGAAAAACAACTTTTCGCACTTGTGTTAGTGTTGAAAAACCACTTTTCGCACTTGTGTTAGTGTTGAAAAACCACTTTTCGCACTTGTGTTAGTGTTGAAAAACCCCTTTTCGCACTTGTGTTAGTGTTGAAAAACCACCTTTCGCACTTGTGTTGGTGCAGGAAACCACTTTTGCACTTGTATTAGTGTGGTAAAAACACTTTTTGCACTTGTGATAGTGTTGAAAAACCACTTTTCGTACTTGTGTTAGTGTTGAAAAACCACTTTTCACACTTGTGTTGGTGCAGGAAACCACTTTTGCACTTGTATTAGTGTGGAAAAAACAATTTTCGCACTTGTGTTAGTGTTGAAAAACCACTTTTCGCACTTGTGATGGTGCAGGAAACCACTTTTGCACTTGTATTAGTGTGGAAAAAACACTTTTCGCACTTGTGTTAGTGTTGAAAAACCACTTTTCGCACTTGTGTTAGGGTTGAAATACCACTTTTCGCACTTGTGTTAGTGTTGAAAAACCACTTTTCGCACTTGTGTTGGTGCAGGAAACCACTTTTGCACTTGTATTAGTGTGGAAAAAACAATTTTCACACTTGTGTTAGTGTTGAAAAACCACTTTTCGCACTTGTGATGGTGCAGGAAACCACTTTTGCACTTGTATTAGTGTGGAAAAAACACTTTTTGCACTTGTGTTAGTGTTGAAAAACCACTTTTCGCACTTGTGTTAGTGTTGAAATACCACTTTTCGCACTTGTGTTAGTGTTGAAAAACCACTTTTCGCACTTGTGTTGGTGCAGGAAACCACTTTTGCACTTGTATTAGTGTAGAAAAAACACTTTTTGCACTTGTGTTAGTGTTGAAAAACCTCTTTTCACACTTGTGTTAGTGTTGAAAAGCCACTTTTCGCACTTGTGTTGGTGCAGGAAACCACTTTTGCACTATTTGTATTAGTGTGGAAAAACCACTTTTTGCACTTGTGATAGTGTTGAAAAACCACTTTTCGCACATGTGTTAGTGTTGAAAAACCACTTTTCGCACTTGTGTTGGTGCAGGAAACCACTTTTGCACTTGTATTAGTGTGGAAAAAACACTTTTTGCACTTGTGTTAGTGTTGAAAAACCACTTTTTGCACTTGTGGTAGTGTTGAAAAACCACTTTTCGCACTTGTGTTAGTGTTGAAAAACCACTTTTCGCACTTGTGTTGGTGCAGGAAACCACTTTTGCACTTGTATTAGAGTGGAAAAAACACTTTTCGCACTTGTGTTAGTGTTGAAAAACCACTTTTCGCACTTGTGTTTGTGTTGAAAAACCACTTTTCGCACTTGTGTTGGTGCAGGAAACCACTTTTTCACTTGTATTAGTGTGGAAAAACCACTTTTCGCACTTGTGTTAGTGTTGAAAAACCACTTTTCGCACTTGTGTTAGTGTTGAAAAACCACTTTTCGCACTTTTGTTGGTGCAGGACACCACTTTTGCACTTGTATTAGTGTGGAAAAAACACTTTATGCACTTGTGATAGTGTTGAAAAACCACTTTTCGCACTTGTGTTAGTGTTGAAAAACCAATTTCGCACTTGTGTTGGTGCAGGAAACCACTTTTGCACTTGTATTAGTGTGGAAAAACCACTTTTCGCACTTGTGTTTGTGTTGAAAAACCACTTTTCGCACTTGTGTTAGTGTTGAAAAACCACTTTTCGCACTTGTGTTAGTGTTGAAAAACCACTTTTCGCACTTGTGATGGTGCAGGAAACCACTTTTGCACTTGTATTAGTGTGGAAAAAACACTTTTCGCACTTGTGTTAGTGTTGAAAAACCACTTTTCGCACTTGTGTTAGTGTTGAAAAAACACTTTTCGCACTTGTGTTAGTGTTGAAAAACCACTTTTCGCACTTGTGTTGGTGCAGGAAACCACTTTTGCACTTGTATTAGTGTGGAAAAAACACTTTTTGCACTTGTGTTAGTGTTGAAAAACCTCTTTTCGCACTTGTGTTAGTGTTGAAAAACCACTTTTCGCACTTGTGTTTGTGTTGAAAAACCACTTTTCGCACTTGTGTTAGTGTTGAAAAACCCCTTTTCGCACTTGTGTTAGTGTTGAAAAACCACATTTCGCACTTGTGTTGGTGCAGGAAACCACTTTTGCACTTGTATTAGTGTGGTAAAAACACTTTTTGCACTTGTGATAGTCTTGAAAAACCACTTTTCGTACTTGTGTTAGTGTTGAAAAACCACTTTTCGCACTTGTGTTGGTGCAGGAAACCACTTTTGCACTTGTATTAGTGTTGAAAAAACAATTTTCGCACTTGTGTTAGTGTTGAAAAACCACTTTTCGCACTTGTGATGGTGCAGGAAACCACTTTTGCACTTGTATTAGTGTGGAAAAAACACTTTTCGCACTTGTGTTAGTGTTGAAAAACCACTTTTCGCACTTGTGTTAGTGTTGAAAAACCACTTTTCGTACTTGTGTTGGTGCAGGAAACCACTTTTGCACTTGTATTAGTGTGGAAAAAACACTTTTTGCACTTGTGTTAGTGTTGAAAAACCACTTTTCGCACTTGTGGTAGTGTTGAAAAACCACTTTTCGCACTTGTGTTAGTGTTGAAAAACCACTTTTCGCACTTGTGTTAGTGTTGAAAAACCACATTTCGCACTTGTGTTGGTGCAGGAAACCACTTTTGCACTTGTATTAGTGTGGTAAAAACACTTTTTGCACTTGTGATAGTCTTGAAAAACCACTTTTCGTACTTGTGTTAGTGTTGAAAAACCACTTTTCGCACTTGTGTTGGTGCAGGAAACCACTTTTGCACTTGTATTAGTGTTGAAAAAACAATTTTCGCACTTGTGTTAGTGTTGAAAAACCACTTTTCGCACTTGTGATGGTGCAGGAAACCACTTTTGCACTTGTATTAGTGTGGAAAAAACACTTTTCGCACTTGTGTTAGTGTTGAAAAACCACTTTTCGCACTTGTGTTAGTGTTGAAAAACCACTTTTCGTACTTGTGTTGGTGCAGGAAACCACTTTTGCACTTGTATTAGTGTGGAAAAAACACTTTTTGCACTTGTGTTAGTGTTGAAAAACCACTTTTCGCACTTGTGTTAGTGTTGAAAAACCACTTTTCGCACTTGTGTTGGTGCAGGAAACCACTTTTGCACTTATATTAGTGTGGAAAAAACACTTTTCGCACTTGTGTTAGTGTTGAAAAACCACTTTTCGCACTTGTGTTTGTGTTGAAAAACCACTTTTCGCACTTGTGTTGGTGCAGGAAACCACTTTTTCACTTGTATTAGTGTGGAAAAACCACTTTTCGCACTTGTGTTAGTGTTGAAAAACCACTTTTCGCACTTGTGTTAGTGTTGAAAAACCACTTTTCGCACTTTTGTTGGTGCAGGACACCACTTTTGCACTTGTATTAGTGTGGAAAAAACACATTTCGCACTTGTGTTAGTGTTGAAAAACCACTTTTCGCACTTGTGTTGGTGCAGGAAACCACTTTTGCACTTGTATTAGTGTGGTAAAAACACTTTTTGCACTTGTGATAGTGTTGAAAAACCACTTTTCGTACTTGTGTTATTGTTGAAAAACCACTTTTCGCACTTGTGATGGTGCAGGAAACCACTTTTGCACTTGTATTAGTGTGGAAAAAACACTTTTTGCACTTGTGTTAGTGTTGAAAAACCACTTTTCGCACTTGTGTTAGTGTTGAAATACCACTTTTCGCACTTGTGTTAGTGTTGAAAAACCACTTTTCGCACTTGTGTTGGTGCAGGAAACCACTTTTGCACTTGTATTAGTGTAGAAAAAACACTTTTTGCACTTGTGTTAGTGTTGAAAAACCTCTTTTCACACTTGTGTTAGTGTTGAAAAGCCACTTTTCGCACTTGTGTTGGTGCAGGAAACCACTTTTGCACTATTTGTATTAGTGTGGAAAAACCACTTTTTGCACTTGTGATAGTGTTGAAAAACCACTTTTCGCACATGTGTTAGTGTTGAAAAACCACTTTTCGCACTTGTGTTGGTGCAGGAAACCACTTTTGCACTTGTATTAGTGTGGAAAAAACACTTTTTGCACTTGTGTTAGTGTTGAAAAACCACTTTTTGCACTTGTGGTAGTGTTGAAAAACCACTTTTCGCACTTGTGTTAGTGTTGAAAAACCACTTTTCGCACTTGTGTTGGTGCAGGAAACCACTTTTGCACTTGTATTAGAGTGGAAAAAACACTTTTCGCACTTGTGTTAGTGTTGAAAAACCACTTTTCGCACTTGTGTTTGTGTTGAAAAACCACTTTTCGCACTTGTGTTGGTGCAGGAAACCACTTTTTCACTTGTATTAGTGTGGAAAAACCACTTTTCGCACTTGTGTTAGTGTTGAAAAACCACTTTTCGCACTTGTGTTAGTGTTGAAAAACCACTTTTCGCACTTTTGTTGGTGCAGGACACCACTTTTGCACTTGTATTAGTGTGGAAAAAACACTTTATGCACTTGTGTTAGTGTTGAAAAACCACTTTTCGCACTTGTGTTAGTGTTGAAAAACCAATTTCGCACTTGTGTTGGTGCAGGAAACCACTTTTGCACTTGTATTAGTGTGGAAAAACCACTTTTCGCACTTGTGTTTGTGTTGAAAAACCACTTTTCGCACTTGTGTTAGTGTTGAAAAACCACTTTTCGCACTTGTGTTAGTGTTGAAAAACCACTTTTCGCACTTGTGATGGTGCAGGAAACCACTTTTGCACTTGTATTAGTGTGGAAAAAACACTTTTCGCACTTGTGTTAGTGTTGAAAAACCACTTTTCGCACTTGTGTTAGTGTTGAAAAAACACTTTTCGCACTTGTGTTAGTGTTGAAAAACCACTTTTCGCACTTGTGTTGGTGCAGGAAACCACTTTTGCACTTGTATTAGTGTGGAAAAAACACTTTTTGCACTTGTGTTAGTGTTGAAAAACCTCTTTTCGCACTTGTGTTAGTGTTGAAAAACCACTTTTCGCACTTGTGTTTGTGTTGAAAAACCACTTTTCGCACTTGTGTTAGTGTTGAAAAACCCCTTTTCGCACTTGTGTTAGTGTTGAAAAACCACATTTCGCACTTGTGTTGGTGCAGGAAACCACTTTTGCACTTGTATTAGTGTGGTAAAAACACTTTTTGCACTTGTGATAGTCTTGAAAAACCACTTTTCGTACTTGTGTTAGTGTTGAAAAACCACTTTTCGCACTTGTGTTGGTGCAGGAAACCACTTTTGCACTTGTATTAGTGTTGAAAAAACAATTTTCGCACTTGTGTTAGTGTTGAAAAACCACTTTTCGCACTTGTGATGGTGCAGGAAACCACTTTTGCACTTGTATTAGTGTGGAAAAAACACTTTTCGCACTTGTGTTAGTGTTGAAAAACCACTTTTCGCACTTGTGTTAGTGTTGAAAAACCACTTTTCGTACTTGTGTTGGTGCAGGAAACCACTTTTGCACTTGTATTAGTGTGGAAAAAACACTTTTTGCACTTGTGTTAGTGTTGAAAAACCACTTTTCGCACTTGTGGTAGTGTTGAAAAACCACTTTTCGCACTTGTGTTAGTGTTGAAAAACCACTTTTCGCACTTGTGTTAGTGTTGAAAAACCACATTTCGCACTTGTGTTGGTGCAGGAAACCACTTTTGCACTTGTATTAGTGTGGTAAAAACACTTTTTGCACTTGTGATAGTCTTGAAAAACCACTTTTCGTACTTGTGTTAGTGTTGAAAAACCACTTTTCGCACTTGTGTTGGTGCAGGAAACCACTTTTGCACTTGTATTAGTGTTGAAAAAACAATTTTCGCACTTGTGTTAGTGTTGAAAAACCACTTTTCGCACTTGTGATGGTGCAGGAAACCACTTTTGCACTTGTATTAGTGTGGAAAAAACACTTTTCGCACTTGTGTTAGTGTTGAAAAACCACTTTTCGCACTTGTGTTAGTGTTGAAAAACCACTTTTCGTACTTGTGTTGGTGCAGGAAACCACTTTTGCACTTGTATTAGTGTGGAAAAAACACTTTTTGCACTTGTGTTAGTGTTGAAAAACCACTTTTCGCACTTGTGTTAGTGTTGAAAAACCACTTTTCGCACTTGTGTTGGTGCAGGAAACCACTTTTGCACTTATATTAGTGTGGAAAAAACACTTTTCGCACTTGTGTTAGTGTTGAAAAACCACTTTTCGCACTTGTGTTTGTGTTGAAAAACCACTTTTCGCACTTGTGTTGGTGCAGGAAACCACTTTTTCACTTGTATTAGTGTGGAAAAACCACTTTTCGCACTTGTGTTAGTGTTGAAAAACCACTTTTCGCACTTGTGTTAGTGTTGAAAAACCACTTTTCGCACTTTTGTTGGTGCAGGACACCACTTTTGCACTTGTATTAGTGTGGAAAAAACACATTTCGCACTTGTGTTAGTGTTGAAAAACCACTTTTCGCACTTGTGTTGGTGCAGGAAACCACTTTTGCACTTGTATTAGTGTGGTAAAAACACTTTTTGCACTTGTGATAGTGTTGAAAAACCACTTTTCGTACTTGTGTTATTGTTGAAAAACCACTTTTCGCACTTGTGTTGGTGCAGGAAACCACTTTTGCACTTGTATTAGTGTGGAAAAAACACATTTCGCACTTGTGTTAGTGTTGAAAAACCACTTTTCGCACTTGTGTTAGTGTTGAAAAACCACTTTTCGCACTTTTCTTGGTGCAGGAAACCACTTTTGCACTTGTATTAGTGTGGAAAAAACACTTTTTGCGCTTGTGATAGTGTTGAAAAACCACTTTTTGCACTTGTGTTAGTGTTGAAAAACCACTTTTCGCACTTGTGTTGGTGCAGGAAACCACTTTTGCACTTGTATTAGTGTGGAAAAACCACTTTTTGCACTTGTGATAGTGTTGAAAAACCACTTTTCGCACTTGTGTTAGTGTTGAAAAACCACTTTTCGCACTTGTGTTAGTGTTGAAAAACCACTTTTCGTACTTGTGTTGGTGCAGGAAACCACTTTTGCACTTGTATTAGTGTGGAAAAAACACTTTTTGCACTTGTGTTAGTGTTGAAAAACCACTTTTCGCAGTTTTGGTAGTGTTGAAAAACCACTTTTCGCACTTGTGTTAGTGTTGAAAAACCACTTTTCGCACTTGTGTTGGTGCAGGAAACCACTTTTGCACTTGTATGAGTGTGGAAAAAACACTTTTCGCACTTGTGTTAGTGTTGAAAAACCACTTTTTGCACTTGTGGTAGTGTTGAAAAACCACTTTTCGCACTTGTGTTAGTGTTGAAAAACCACTTTTCGCACTTGTGTTGGTGCAGGAAACCACTTTTGCACTTGTATTAGAGTGGAAAAAACACTTTTCGCACTTGTGTTAGTGTTGAAAAACCACTTTTCGCACTTGTGTTTGTGTTGAAAAACCACTTTTCGCACTTGTGTTGGTGCAGGAAACCACTTTTTCACTTGTATTAGTGTGGAAAAACCACTTTTCGCACTTGTGTTAGTGTTGAAAAACCACTTTTCGCACTTGTGTTAGTGTTGAAAAACCACTTTTCGCACTTTTGTTGGTGCAGGACACCACTTTTGCACTTGTATTAGTGTGGAAAAAACACTTTATGCACTTGTGATAGTGTTGAAAAACCACTTTTCGCACTTGTGTTAGTGTTGAAAAACCACTTTTCGCACTTGTGTTGGTGCAGGAAACCACTTTTGCACTTGTATTAGTGTGGAAAAACCACTTTTCGCACTTGTGTTTGTGTTGAAAAACCACTTTTCGCACTTGTGTTAGTGTTGAAAAACCACTTTTCGCACTTGTGTTAGTGTTGAAAAACCACTTTTCGCACTTGTGATGGTGCAGGAAACCACTTTTGCACTTGTATTAGTGTGGAAAAAACACTTTTCGCACTTGTGTTAGTGTTGAAAAACCACTTTTCGCACTTGTGTTAGTGTTGAAAAAACACTTTTCGCACTTGTGTTAGTGTTGAAAAACCACTTTTCGCACTTGTGTTGGTGCAGGAAACCACTTTTGCACTTGTATTAGTGTGGAAAAAACACTTTTTGCACTTGTGTTAGTGTTGAAAAACCTCTTTTCGCACTTGTGTTAGTGTTGAAAAACCACTTTTCGCACTTGTGTTTGTGTTGAAAAACCACTTTTCGCACTTGTGTTAGTGTTGAAAAACCCCTTTTCGCACTTGTGTTAGTGTTGAAAAACCACATTTCGCACTTGTGTTGGTGCAGGAAACCACTTTTGCACTTGTATTAGTGTGGTAAAAACACTTTTTGCACTTGTGATAGTCTTGAAAAACCACTTTTCGTACTTGTGTTAGTGTTGAAAAACCACTTTTCGCACTTGTGTTGGTGCAGGAAACCACTTTTGCACTTGTATTAGTGTTGAAAAAACAATTTTCGCACTTGTGTTAGTGTTGAAAAACCACTTTTCGCACTTGTGATGGTGCAGGAAACCACTTTTGCACTTGTATTAGTGTGGAAAAAACACTTTTCGCACTTGTGTTAGTGTTGAAAAACCACTTTTCGCACTTGTGTTAGTGTTGAAAAACCACTTTTCGTACTTGTGTTGGTGCAGGAAACCACTTTTGCACTTGTATTAGTGTGGAAAAAACACTTTTTGCACTTGTGTTAGTGTTGAAAAACCACTTTTCGCACTTGTGGTAGTGTTGAAAAACCACTTTTCGCACTTGTGTTAGTGTTGAAAAACCACTTTTCGCACTTGTGTTAGTGTTGAAAAACCACATTTCGCACTTGTGTTGGTGCAGGAAACCACTTTTGCACTTGTATTAGTGTGGTAAAAACACTTTTTGCACTTGTGATAGTCTTGAAAAACCACTTTTCGTACTTGTGTTAGTATTGAAAAACCACTTTTCGCACTTGTGTTGGTGCAGGAAACCACTTTTGCACTTGTATTAGTGTTGAAAAAACAATTTTCGCACTTGTGTTAGTGTTGAAAAACCACTTTTCGCACTTGTGATGGTGCAGGAAACCACTTTTGCACTTGTATTAGTGTGGAAAAAACACTTTTCGCACTTGTGTTAGTGTTGAAAAACCACTTTTCGCACTTGTGTTAGTGTTGAAAAACCACTTTTCGTACTTGTGTTGGTGCAGGAAACCACTTTTGCACTTGTATTAGTGTGGAAAAAACACTTTTTGCACTTGTGTTAGTGTTGAAAAACCACTTTTCGCACTTGTGTTAGTGTTGAAAAACCACTTTTCGCACTTGTGTTGGTGCAGGAAACCACTTTTGCACTTATATTAGTGTGGAAAAAACACTTTTCGCACTTGTGTTAGTGTTGAAAAACCACTTTTCGCACTTGTGTTTGTGTTGAAAAACCACTTTTCGCACTTGTGTTGGTGCAGGAAACCACTTTTTCACTTGTATTAGTGTGGAAAAACCACTTTTCGCACTTGTGTTAGTGTTGAAAAACCACTTTTCGCACTTGTGTTAGTGTTGAAAAACCACTTTTCGCACTTTTGTTGGTGCAGGACACCACTTTTGCACTTGTATTAGTGTGGAAAAAACACATTTCGCACTTGTGTTAGTGTTGAAAAACCACTTTTCGCACTTGTGTTGGTGCAGGAAACCACTTTTGCACTTGTATTAGTGTGGTAAAAACACATTTCGCACTTGTGTTAGTGTTGAAAAACCACTTTTCGCACTTGTGTTAGTGTTGAAAAACCACTTTTCGCACTTTTCTTGGTGCAGGAAACCACTTTTGCACTTGTATTAGTGTGGAAAAAACACTTTTTGCGCTTGTGATAGTGTTGAAAAACCACTTTTTGCACTTGTGTTAGTGTTGAAAAACCACTTTTCGCACTTGTGTTAGTGTGGAAAAACCACTTTTTGCACTTGTGATAGTGTTGAAAAACCACTTTTCGCACTTGTGTTAGTGTTGAAAAACCACTTTTCGCACTTGTGTTAGTGTTGAAAAACCACTTTTCGTACTTGTGTTGGTGCAGGAAACCACTTTTGCACTTGTATTAGTGTGGAAAAAACACTTTTTGCACTTGTGTTAGTGTTGAAAAACCACTTTTCGCAGTTTTGGTAGTGTTGAAAAACCACTTTTCGCACTTGTGTTAGTGTTGAAAAACCACTTTTCGCACTTGTGTTGGTGCAGGAAACCACTTTTGCACTTGTATGAGTGTGGAAAAAACACTTTTCGCACTTGTGTTAGTGTTGAAAAACCACTTTTCGCACTTGTGTTTGTGTTGAAAAACCACTTTTCGCACTTGTGTTGGTGCAGGAAACCACTTTTTCACTTGTATTAGTGTGGAAAAACCACTTTTCGCACTTGTGTTAGTGTTGAAAAACCACTTTTCGCACTTGTGTTAGTGTTGAAAAACCACTTTTCGCACTTTTGTTGGTGCAGGACACCACTTTTGCACTTGTATTAGTGTGGAAAAAACACTTTATGCACTTGTGATAGTGTTGAAAAACGACTTTTCGCACTTGTGTTAGTGTTGAAAAACTACTTTTCGCACTTGCGTTGGTGCAGGAAACCACTTTTGCACTTGTATTAGTGTGGAAAAACAACTTTTCGCACTTGTGTTAATGTTGAAAAACCACTTTTCGCACTTGTGTTAGTGTTGAAAAACCACTTTTCGCACTTGTGTTAGTGTTGAAAAACCCCTTTTCGCACTTGTGTTAGTGTTGAAAAACCACCTTTCGCACTTGTGTTGGTGCAGGAAACCACTTTTGCACTTGTATTAGTGTGGTAAAAACACTTTTTGCACTTGTGATAGTGTTGAAAAACCACTTTTCGTACTTGTGTTAGTGTTGAAAAACCACTTTTCGCACTTGTGTTGGTGCAGGAAACCACTTTTGCACTTGTATTAGTGTGGAAAAAACAATTTTCGCACTTGTGTTAGTGTTGAAAAACCACTTTTCGCACTTGTGATGGTGCAGGAAACCACTTTTGCACTTGTATTAGTGTGGAAAAAACACTTTTCGCACTTGTGTTAGTGTTGAAAAACCACTTTTCGCACTTGTGTTAGGGTTGAAATACCACTTTTCGCACTTGTGTTAGTGTTGAAAAACCACTTTTCGCACTTGTGTTGGTGCAGGAAACCACTTTTGCACTTGTATTAGTGTAGAAAAAACACTTTTTGCACTTGTGTTAGTGTTGAAAAACCTCTTTTCACACTTGTGTTAGTGTTGAAAAACCACTTTTCGCACTTGTGTTGGTGCAGGAAACCACTTTTGCACTTGTATTAGTGTGGAAAAAACACTTTTTGCACTTGTGTTAGTGTTGAAAAACCACTTTTCGCACTTGTGGTAGTGTTGAAAAACCACTTTTCGCACTTGTGTTAGTGTTGAAAAACCACTTTTCGCACTTGTGTTGGTGCAGGAAACCACTTTTGCACTTGTATTAGAGTGGTAAAAACACTTTTCGCACTTGTGTTAGTGTTGAAAAACCACTTTTCGCACTTGAGTTTGTGTTGAAAAACCACTTTTCGCACTTGTGTTGGTGCAGGAAACCACTTTTTCACTTGTATTAGTGTGGAAAAACCACTTTTCGCACTTGTGTTAGTGTTGAAAAACCACTTTTCGCACTTGTGTTAGTGTTGAAAAACCACTTTTCGCACTTTTGTTGGTGCAGGACACCACTTTTGCACTTGTATTAGTGTGGAAAAAACACTTTATGCACTTGTGATAGTGTTGAAAAACCACTTTTCGCACTTGTGTTAGTGTTGAAAAACCACTTTTCGCACTTGTGTTGGTGCATGAAACCACTTTTGCACTTGTATTAGTGTGGAAAAACCACTTTTCGCACTTGTGTTTGTGTTGAAAAACCACTTTTCGCACTTGTGTTAGTGTTGAAAAACCACTTTTCGCACTTGTGTTAGTGTTGAAAAACCACTTTTCGCACTTGTGATGGTGCAGGAAACCACTTTTGCACTTGTAATAGTGTGGAAAAAACACTTTTCGCACTTGTGTTAGTGTTGAAAAACCACTTTTCGCACTTGTGTTAGTGTTGAAAAAACACTTTTCGCACTTGTGTTAGTGTTGAAAAACCACTTTTCGTACTTGTGTTGGTGCAGGAAACCACTTTTGCACTTGTATTAGTGTGGAAAAAACACTTTTTGCACTTGTGTTAGTGTTGAAAAACCTCTTTTCGCACTTGTGTTAGTGTTGAAAAACCACTTTTCGCACTTGTGTTTGTGTTGAAAAACCACTTTTCGCACTTGTGTTAGTGTTGAAAAACCCCTTTTCGCACTTGTGTTAGTGTTGAAAAACCACATTTCGCACTTGTGTTGGTGCAGGAAACCACTTTTGCACTTGTATTAGTGTGGTAAAAACACTTTTTGCACTTGTGATAGTCTTGAAAAACCACTTTTCGTACTTGTGTTAGTGTTGAAAAACCACTTTTCGCACTTGTGTTGGTGCAGGAAACCACTTTTGCACTTGTATTAGTGTTGAAAAAACAATTTTCGCACTTGTGTTAGTGTTGAAAAACCACTTTTCGCAATTGTGATGGTGCAGGAAACCACTTTTGCACTTGTATTAGTGTGGAAAAAACACTTTTCGCACTTGTGTTAGTGTTGAAAAACCACTTTTCGTACTTGTGTTGGTGCAGGAAACCACTTTTGCACTTGTATTAGTGTGGAAAAAACACTTTTTGCACTTGTGTTAGTGTTGAAAAACCACTTTTCGCACTTGTGGTAGTGTTGAAAAACCACTTTTCGCACTTGTGTTAGTGTTGAAAAACCACTTTTCGCACTTGTGTTGGTGCAGGAAACCACTTTTGCACTTGTATTAGTGTGGAAAAAACACTTTTCGCACTTGTGTTAGTGTTGAAAAACCACTTTTCGCACTTGTGTTTGTGTTGAAAAACCACTTTTCGCACTTGTGTTGGTGCAGGAAACCACTTTTTCACTTGTATTAGTGTGGAAAAACCACTTTTCGCACTTGTGTTAGTGTTGAAAAACCACTTTTCGCACTTGTGTTAGTGTTGAAAAACCACTTTTCGCACTTTTGTTGGTGCAGGACACCACTTTTGCACTTGTATTAGTGTGGAAAAAACACATTTCGCACTTGTGTTAGTGTTGAAAAACCACTTTTCGCACTTGTGTTGGTGCAGGAAACCACTTTTGCACTTGTATTAGTGTGGTAAAAACACTTTTTGCACTTGTGATAGTGTTGAAAAACCACTTTTCGTACTTGTGTTATTGTTGAAAAACCACTTTTCGCACTTGTGTTGGTGCAGGAAACCACTTTTGCACTTGTATTAGTGTGGAAAAAACACATTTCGCACTTGTGTTAGTGTTGAAAAACCACTTTTCGCACTTGTGTTAGTGTTGAAAAACCACTTTTCGCACTTTTCTTGGTGCAGGAAACCACTTTTGCACTTGTATTAGTGTGGAAAAAACACTTTTTGCGCTTGTGATAGTGTTGAAAAACCACTTTTTGCACTTGTGTTAGTGTTGAAAAACCACTTTTCGCACTTGTGTTGGTGCAGGAAACCACTTTTGCACTTGTATTAGTGTGGAAAAACCACTTTTTGCACTTGTGATAGTGTTGAAAAACCACTTTTCGCACTTGTGTTAGTGTTGAAAAACCACTTTTCGCACTTGTGTTAGTGTTGAAAAACCACTTTTCGTACTTGTGTTGGTGCAGGAAACCACTTTTGCACTTGTATTAGTGTGGAAAAACACTTTTTGCACTTGTGTTAGTGTTGAAAAACCACTTTTCGCAGTTGTGGTAGTGTTGAAAAACCACTTTTCGCACTTGTGTTAGTGTTGAAAAACCACTTTTCGCACTTGTGTTGGTGCAGGAAACCACTTTTGCACTTGTATGAGTGTGGAAAAAACACTTTTCGCACTTGTGTTAGTGTTGAAAAACCACTTTTCGCACTTGTGTTTGTGTTGAAAAACCACTTTTCGCACTTGTGTTGGTGCAGGAAACCACTTTTTCACTTGTATTAGTGTGGAAAAACCACTTTTCGCACTTGTGTTAGTGTTGAAAAACCACTTTTTGCACTTTTGTTAGTGTTGAAAAACCACTTTTCGCACTTTTGTTGGTGCAGGACACCACTTTTGCACTTGTATTAGTGTGGAAAAAACACTTTATGCACTTGTGATAGTGTTGAAAAACGACTTTTCGCACTTGTATTAGTGTGGAAAAACAACTTTTCGCACTTGTGTTAGTGTTGAAAAACCACTTTTCGCACTTGTGTTAGTGTTGAAAAACCACTTTTCGCACTTGTGTTAGTGTTGAAAAACCCCTTTTCGCACTTGTGTTAGTGTTGAAAAACCACCTTTCGCACTTGTGTTGGTGCAGGAAACCACTTTTGCACTTGTATTAGTGTGGTAAAAACACTTTTTGCACTTGTGATAGTGTTGAAAAACCACTTTTCGTACTTGTGTTAGTGTTGAAAAACCACTTTTCGCACTTGTGTTGGTGCAGGAAACCACTTTTGCACTTGTATTAGTGTGGAAAAAACAATTTTCGCACTTGTGTTAGTGTTGAAAAACCACTTTTCACACTTGTGATGGTGCAGGAAACCACTTTTGCACTTGTATTAGTGTGGAAAAAACACTTTTCGCACTTGTGTTAGTGTTGAAAAACCACTTTTCGCACTTGTGTTAGGGTTGAAATACCACTTTTCGCACTTGTGTTAGTGTTGAAAAACCACTTTTCGCACTTGTGTTGGTGCAGGAAACCACTTTTGCACTTGTATTAGTGTAGAAAAAACACTTTTTGCACTTGTGTTAGTGTTGAAAAACCTCTTTTCACACTTGTGTTAGTGTTGAAAAACCACTTTTCGCACTTGTGTTGGTGCAGGAAACCACTTTTGCACTTGTATTAGTGTGGAAAAAACACTTTTTGCACTTGTGTTAGTGTTGAAAAACCACTTTTCGCACTTGTGGTAGTGTTGAAAAACCACTTTTCGCACTTGTGTTAGTGTTGAAAAACCACTTTTCGCACTTGTGTTGGTGCAGGAAACCACTTTTGCACTTGTATTAGTGTGGAAAAAACACTTTTCGCACTTGTGTTAGTGTTGAAAAACCACTTTTCGCACTTGAGTTTGTGTTGAAAAACCACTTTTCGCACTTGTGTTGGTGCAGGAAACCACTTTTTCACTTGTATTAGTGTGGAAAAACCACTTTTCGCACTTGTGTTAGTGTTGAAAAACCACTTTTCGCACTTGTGTTAGTGTTGAAAAACCACTTTTCGCACTTTTGTTGGTGCAGGACACCACTTTTGCACTTGTATTAGTGTGGAAAAAACACTTTATGCACTTGTGATAGTGTTGAAAAACCACTTTTCGCACTTGTGTTAGTGTTGAAAAACCACTTTTCGCACTTGTGTTGGTGCAGGAAACCACTTTTGCACTTGTATTAGTGTGGAAAAACCACTTTTCGCACTTGTGTTTGTGTTGAAAAACCACTTTTCGCACTTGTGTTAGTGTTGAAAAACCACTTTTCGCACTTGTGTTAGTGTTGAAAAACCACTTTTCGCACTTGTGATGGTGCAGGAAACCACTTTTGCACTTGTATTAGTGTGGAAAAAACACTTTTCGCACTTGTGTTAGTGTTGAAAAACCACTTTTCGCACTTGTGTTAGTGTTGAAAAAACACTTTTCGCACTTGTGTTAGTGTTGAAAAACCACTTTTCGCACTTGTGTTGGTGCAGGAAACCACTTTTGCACTTGTATTAGTGTGGAAAAAACACTTTTTGCACTTGTGTTAGTGTTGAAAAACCTCTTTTCGCACTTGTGTTAGTGTTGAAAAACCACTTTTCGCACTTGTGTTTGTGTTGAAAAACCACTTTTCGCACTTGTGTTAGTGTTGAAAAACCCCTTTTCGCACTTGTGTTAGTGTTGAAAAACCACCTTTCGCACTTGTGTTGGTGCAGGAAACCACTTTTGCACTTGTATTAGTGTGGTAAAAACACTTTTTGCACTTGTGATAGTGTTGAAAAACCACTTTTCATACTTGTGTTAGTGTTGAAAAACCACTTTTCGCCCTTGTGTTGGTGCAGGAAACCACTTTTGCACTTGTATTAGTGTGGAAAAAACAATTTTCGCACTTGTGTTAGTGTTGAAAAACCACTTTTCGCACTTGTGATGGTGCAGGAAACCACTTTTGCACTTGTATTAGTGTGGAAAAAACACTTTTCGCACTTGTGTTAGTGTTGAAAAACCACTTTTCGCACTTGTGTTAGTGTTGAAATACCACTTTTCGCACTCGTGTTAGTGTTGAAAAACCACTTTTCGCACTTGTGTTGGTGCAGGAAACCACTTTTGCACTTGTATTAGTGTAGAAAAAACACTTTTTGCACTTGTGTTAGTGTTGAAAAACCTCTTTTCACACTTGTGTTAGTGTTGAAAAACCACTTTTCGCACTTGTGTTGGTGCAGGAAACCACTTTTGCACTTGTATTAGTGTGGAAAAACCACTTTTTGCACTTGTGATAGTGTTGAAAAACCACTTTTCGCACATGTGTTAGTGTTGAAAAACCACTTTTCGCACTTGTGTTGGTGCAGGAAACCACTTTTGCACTTGTATTAGTGTGGAAAAAACACATTTTGCACTTGTGTTAGTGTTGAAAAACCACTTTTCGCACTTGTGGTAGTGTTGAAAAACCACTTTTCGCACTTGAGTTAGTGTTGAAAAACCACTTTTCGCACTTGTGTTGGTGCAGGAAACCACTTTTGCACTTGTATTAGAGTGGAAAAGACACTTTTCGCACTTGTGTTAGTGTTGAAAAACCACTTTTCGCACTTGTGTTTGTGTTGAAAAACCACTTTTCGCACTTGTGTTGGTGCAGGAAACCACTTTTTCACTTGTATTAGTGTGGAAAAACCACTTTTCGCACTTGTGTTAGTGTTGAAAAACCACTGTTCGCACATGTGTTAGTGTCGAAAAACCACTTTTCGCACTTTTGTTGGTGCAGGACACCACTTTTGCACTTGTATTAGTGTGGAAAAAACACTTTATGCACTTGTGATAGTGTTGAAAAACCACTTTTCGCACTTGTGTTAGTGTTGAAAAACCACTTTTCGCACTTGTGTTGGTGCAGGAAACCACTTTTGCACTTGTATTAGTGTGGAAAAACCACTTTTCGCACTTGTGTTTGTGTTGAAAAACCACTTTTCGCAATTGTGTTAGTGTTGAAAAACCACTTTTCGCACTTGTGTTAGTGTTGAAAAACCACTTTTCGCACTTGTGATGTTGCAGGAAACCACTTTTTCACTTGTATTAGTGTGGAAAAACCACTTTTCGCACTTGTGTTAGTGTTGAAAAACCACTTTTCGCACTTGTGTTAGTGTTGAAAAACCACTTTTCGCACTTTTGTTGGTGCAGGACACCACTTTTGCACTTGTATTAGTGTGGAAAAAACACATTTCGCACTTGTGTTAGTGTTGATAAACCACTTTTCGCACTTGTGTTGGTGCAGGAAACCACTTTTGCACTTGTATTAGTGTGGTAAAAACACTTTTTGCACTTGTGATAGTGTTGAAAAACCACTTTTCGTACTTGTGTTATTGTTGAAAAACCACTTTTCGCACTTGTGTTGGTGCAGGAAACCACTTTTGCACTTGTATTAGTGTGGAAAAAACACATTTCGCACTTGTGTTAGTGTTGAAAAACCACTTTTCGCAATTGTGTTAGTGTTGAAAAACCACTTTTCGCAGTTGTGGTAGTGTTGAAAAACCACTTTTCGCACTTGTGTTAGTGTTGAAAAACCACTTTTCGCACTTGTGTTGGTGCAGGAAACCACTTTTGCACTTGTATGAGTGTGGAAAAAACACTTTTCGCACTTGTGTTAGTGTTGAAAAACCACTTTTCGCACTTGTGTTTGTGTTGAAAAACCACTTTTCGCACTTGTGTTGGTGCAGGAAACCACTTTTTCACTTGTATTAGTGTGGAAAAACCACTTTTCGCACTTGTGTTAGTGTTGAAAAACCACTTTTCGCACTTTTGTTAGTGTTGAAAAACCACTTTTCGCACTTTTGTTGGTGCAGGACACCACTTTTGCACTTGTATTAGTGTGGAAAAAACACTTTATGCACTTGTGATAGTGTTGAAAAACGACTTTTCGCACTTGTATTAGTGTGGAAAAACAACTTTTCGCACTTGTGTTAGTGTTGAAAAACCACTTTTCGCACTTGTGTTAGTGTTGAAAAACCACTTTTCGCACTTGTGTTAGTGTTGAAAAACCCCTTTTCGCACTTGTGTTAGTGTTGAAAAACCACCTTTCGCACTTGTGTTGGTGCAGGAAACCACTTTTGCACTTGTATTAGTGTGGTAAAAACACTTTTTGCACTTGTGATAGTGTTGAAAAACCACTTTTCGTACTTGTGTTAGTGTTGAAAAACCACTTTTCGCACTTGTGTTGGTGCAGGAAACCACTTTTGCACTTGTATTAGTGTGGAAAAAACAATTTTCGCACTTGTGTTAGTGTTGAAAAACCACTTTTCGCAATTGTGATGGTGCAGGAAACCACTTTTGCACTTGTATTAGTGTGGAAAAAACACTTTTCGCACTTGTGTTAGTGTTGAAAAACCACTTTTCGCACTTGTGTTAGGGTTGAAATACCACTTTTCGCACTTGTGTTAGTGTTGAAAAACCACTTTTCGCACTTGTGTTGGTGCAGGAAACCACTTTTGCACTTGTATTAGTGTAGAAAAAACACTTTTTGCACTTGTGTTAGTGTTGAAAAACCTCTTTTCACACTTGTGTTAGTGTTGAAAAACCACTTTTCGCACTTGTGTTGGTGCAGGAAACCACTTTTGCACTTGTATTAGTGTGGAAAAAACACTTTTTGCACTTGTGTTAGTGTTGAAAAACCACTTTTCGCACTTGTGTTGGTGCAGGAAACCACTTTTGCACTTGTATTAGTGTGGAAAAACCACTTTTTGCACTTGTGATAGTGTTGAAAAACCACTTTTCGCACTTGTGTTAGTGTTGAAAAACCACTTTTCGCACTTGTGTTAGTGTTGAAAAACCACTTTTCGTACTTGTGTTGGTGCAGGAAACCACTTTTGCACTTGTATTAGTGTGGAAAAACACTTTTTGCACTTGTGTTAGTGTTGAAAAACCACTTTTCGCAGTTGTGGTAGTGTTGAAAAACCACTTTTCGCACTTGTGTTAGTGTTGAAAAACCACTTTTCGCACTTGTGTTGGTGCAGGAAACCACTTTTGCACTTGTATGAGTGTGGAAAAAACACTTTTCGCACTTGTGTTAGTGTTGAAAAACCACTTTTCGCACTTGTGTTTGTGTTGAAAAACCACTTTTCGCACTTGTGTTGGTGCAGGAAACCACTTTTTCACTTGTATTAGTGTGGAAAAACCACTTTTCGCACTTGTGTTAGTGTTGAAAAACCACTTTTCGCACTTTTGTTAGTGTTGAAAAACCACTTTTCGCACTTTTGTTGGTGCAGGACACCACTTTTGCACTTGTATTAGTGTGGAAAAAACACTTTATGCACTTGTGATAGTGTTGAAAAACGACTTTTCGCACTTGTATTAGTGTGGAAAAACAACTTTTCGCACTTGTGTTAGTGTTGAAAAACCACTTTTCGCACTTGTGTTAGTGTTGAAAAACCACTTTTCGCACTTGTGTTAGTGTTGAAAAACCCCTTTTCGCACTTGTGTTAGTGTTGAAAAACCACCTTTCGCACTTGTGTTGGTGCAGGAAACCACTTTTGCACTTGTATTAGTGTGGTAAAAACACTTTTTGCACTTGTGATAGTGTTGAAAAACCACTTTTCGTACTTGTGTTAGTGTTGAAAAACCACTTTTCGCACTTGTGTTGGTGCAGGAAACCACTTTTGCACTTGTATTAGTGTGGAAAAAACAATTTTCGCACTTGTGTTAGTGTTGAAAAACCACTTTTCACACTTGTGATGGTGCAGGAAACCACTTTTGCACTTGTATTAGTGTGGAAAAAACACTTTTCGCACTTGTGTTAGTGTTGAAAAACCACTTTTCGCACTTGTGTTAGGGTTGAAATACCACTTTTCGCACTTGTGTTAGTGTTGAAAAACCACTTTTCGCACTTGTGTTGGTGCAGGAAACCACTTTTGCACTTGTATTAGTGTAGAAAAAACACTTTTTGCACTTGTGTTAGTGTTGAAAAACCTCTTTTCACACTTGTGTTAGTGTTGAAAAACCACTTTTCGCACTTGTGTTGGTGCAGGAAACCACTTTTGCACTTGTATTAGTGTGGAAAAAACACTTTTTGCACTTGTGTTAGTGTTGAAAAACCACTTTTCGCACTTGTGGTAGTGTTGAAAAACCACTTTTCGCACTTGTGTTAGTGTTGAAAAACCACTTTTCGCACTTGTGTTGGTGCAGGAAACCACTTTTGCACTTGTATTAGTGTGGAAAAAACACTTTTCGCACTTGTGTTAGTGTTGAAAAACCACTTTTCGCACTTGAGTTTGTGTTGAAAAACCACTTTTCGCACTTGTGTTGGTGCAGGAAACCACTTTTTCACTTGTATTAGTGTGGAAAAACCACTTTTCGCACTTGTGTTAGTGTTGAAAAACCACTTTTCGCACTTGTGTTAGTGTTGAAAAACCACTTTTCGCACTTTTGTTGGTGCAGGACACCACTTTTGCACTTGTATTAGTGTGGAAAAAACACTTTATGCACTTGTGATAGTGTTGAAAAACCACTTTTCGCACTTGTGTTAGTGTTGAAAAACCACTTTTCGCACTTGTGTTGGTGCAGGAAACCACTTTTGCACTTGTATTAGTGTGGAAAAACCACTTTTCGCACTTGTGTTTGTGTTGAAAAACCACTTTTCGCACTTGTGTTAGTGTTGAAAAACCACTTTTCGCACTTGTGTTAGTGTTGAAAAACCACTTTTCGCACTTGTGATGGTGCAGGAAACCACTTTTGCACTTGTATTAGTGTGGAAAAAACACTTTTCGCACTTGTGTTAGTGTTGAAAAACCACTTTTCGCACTTGTGTTAGTGTTGAAAAAACACTTTTCGCACTTGTGTTAGTGTTGAAAAACCACTTTTCGCACTTGTGTTGGTGCAGGAAACCACTTTTGCACTTGTATTAGTGTGGAAAAAACACTTTTTGCACTTGTGTTAGTGTTGAAAAACCTCTTTTCGCACTTGTGTTAGTGTTGAAAAACCACTTTTCGCACTTGTGTTTGTGTTGAAAAACCACTTTTCGCACTTGTGTTAGTGTTGAAAAACCCCTTTTCGCACTTGTGTTAGTGTTGAAAAACCACCTTTCGCACTTGTGTTGGTGCAGGAAACCACTTTTGCACTTGTATTAGTGTGGTAAAAACACTTTTTGCACTTGTGATAGTGTTGAAAAACCACTTTTCATACTTGTGTTAGTGTTGAAAAACCACTTTTCGCCCTTGTGTTGGTGCAGGAAACCACTTTTGCACTTGTATTAGTGTGGAAAAAACAATTTTCGCACTTGTGTTAGTGTTGAAAAACCACTTTTCGCACTTGTGATGGTGCAGGAAACCACTTTTGCACTTGTATTAGTGTGGAAAAAACACTTTTCGCACTTGTGTTAGTGTTGAAAAACCACTTTTCGCACTTGTGTTAGTGTTGAAATACCACTTTTCGCACTCGTGTTAGTGTTGAAAAACCACTTTTCGCACTTGTGTTGGTGCAGGAAACCACTTTTGCACTTGTATTAGTGTAGAAAAAACACTTTTTGCACTTGTGTTAGTGTTGAAAAACCTCTTTTCACACTTGTGTTAGTGTTGAAAAACCACTTTTCGCACTTGTGTTGGTGCAGGAAACCACTTTTGCACTTGTATTAGTGTGGAAAAACCACTTTTTGCACTTGTGATAGTGTTGAAAAACCACTTTTCGCACATGTGTTAGTGTTGAAAAACCACTTTTCGCACTTGTGTTGGTGCAGGAAACCACTTTTGCACTTGTATTAGTGTGGAAAAAACACATTTTGCACTTGTGTTAGTGTTGAAAAACCACTTTTCGCACTTGTGGTAGTGTTGAAAAACCACTTTTCGCACTTGAGTTAGTGTTGAAAAACCACTTTTCGCACTTGTGTTGGTGCAGGAAACCACTTTTGCACTTGTATTAGAGTGGAAAAGACACTTTTCGCACTTGTGTTAGTGTTGAAAAACCACTTTTCGCACTTGTGTTTGTGTTGAAAAACCACTTTTCGCACTTGTGTTGGTGCAGGAAACCACTTTTTCACTTGTATTAGTGTGGAAAAACCACTTTTCGCACTTGTGTTAGTGTTGAAAAACCACTTTTCGCACATGTGTTAGTGTTGAAAAACCACTTTTCGCACTTTTGTTGGTGCAGGACACCACTTTTGCACTTGTATTAGTGTGGAAAAAACACTTTATGCACTTGTGATAGTGTTGAAAAACCACTTTTCGCACTTGTGTTAGTGTTGAAAAACCACTTTTCGCACTTGTGTTGGTGCAGGAAACCACTTTTGCACTTGTATTAGTGTGGAAAAACCACTTTTCGCACTTGTGTTTGTGTTGAAAAACCACTTTTCGCAATTGTGTTAGTGTTGAAAAACCACTTTTCGCACTTGTGTTAGTGTTGAAAAACCACTTTTCGCACTTGTGATGTTGCAGGAAACCACTTTTTCACTTGTATTAGTGTGGAAAAACCACTTTTCGCACTTGTGTTAGTGTTGAAAAACCACTTTTCGCACTTGTGTTAGTGTTGAAAAACCACTTTTCGCACTTTTGTTGGTGCAGGACACCACTTTTGCACTTGTATTAGTGTGGAAAAAACACATTTCGCACTTGTGTTAGTGTTGATAAACCACTTTTCGCACTTGTGTTGGTGCAGGAAACACTTTTGCACTTGTATTAGTGTGGTAAAAACACTTTTTGCACTTGTGATAGTGTTGAAAAACCACTTTTCGTACTTGTGTTATTGTTGAAAAACCACTTTTCGCACTTGTGTTGGTGCAGGAAACCACTTTTGCACTTGTATTAGTGTGGAAAAAACACATTTCGCACTTGTGTTAGTGTTGAAAAACCACTTTTCGCAATTGTGTTAGTGTTGAAAAAACCACTTTTCGCAGTTGTGGTAGTGTTGAAAAACCACTTTTCGCACTTGTGTTAGTGTTGAAAAACCACTTTTCGCACTTGTGTTGGTGCAGGAAACCACTTTTGCACTTGTATGAGTGTGGAAAAACACTTTTCGCACTTGTGTTAGTGTTGAAAAACCACTTTTCGCACTTGTGTTTGTGTTGAAAAACCACTTTTCGCACTTGTGTTGGTGCAGGAAACCACTTTTTCACTTGTATTAGTGTGGAAAAACCACTTTTCGCACTTGTGTTAGTGTTGAAAACCACTTTTCGCACTTTTGTTAGTGTTGAAAAACCACTTTTCGCACTTTTGTTGGTGCAGGACACCACTTTTGCACTTGTATTAGTGTGGAAAAAACACTTTATGCACTTGTGATAGTGTTGAAAAACGACTTTTCGCACTTGTATTAGTGTGGAAAAACAACTTTTCGCACTTGTGTTAGTGTTGAAAAAACCACTTTTCGCACTTGTGTTAGTGTTGAAAAACCACTTTTCGCACTTGTGTTAGTGTTGAAAAACCCCTTTTCGCACTTGTGTTAGTGTTGAAAAACCACCTTTCGCACTTGTGTTGGTGCAGGAAACCACTTTTGCACTTGTATTAGTGTGGTAAAAACACTTTTTGCACTTGTGATAGTGTTGAAAAACCACTTTTCGTACTTGTGTTAGTGTTGAAAAACCACTTTTCGCACTTGTGTTGGTGCAGGAAACCACTTTTGCACTTGTATTAGTGTGAAAAAACAATTTTCGCACTTGTGTTAGTGTTGAAAAACCACTTTTCGCACTTGTGATGGTGCAGGAAACCACTTTTGCACTTGTATTAGTGTGGAAAAAACACTTTTCGCACTTGTGTTAGTGTTGAAAAACCACTTTTCGCACTTGTGTTAGGGTTGAAATACCACTTTTCGCACTTGTGTTAGTGTTGAAAAACCACTTTTCGCACTTGTGTTGGTGCAGGAAACCACTTTTGCACTTGTATTAGTGTAGAAAAAACACTTTTTGCACTTGTGTTAGTGTTGAAAAACCTCTTTTCACACTTGTGTTAGTGTTGAAAAACCACTTTTCGCACTTGTGTTGGTGCAGGAAACCACTTTTGCACTTGTATTAGTGTGAAAAAACACTTTTTGCACTTGTGTTAGTGTTGAAAAACCACTTTTCGCACTTGTGGTAGTGTTGAAAAACCACTTTTCGCACTTGTGTTAGTGTGAAAAACCACTTTTCGCACTTGTGTTGGTGCAGGAAACCACTTTTGCACTTGTATTAGTGTGGAAAAAACACTTTTCGCACTTGTGTTAGTGTTGAAAAACCACTTTTCGCACTTGAGTTTGTGTTGAAAAAACCACTTTCGCACTTGTGTTGGTGCAGGAAACCACTTTTTCACTTGTATTAGTGTGGAAAAACCACTTTTCGCACTTGTGTTAGTGTTGAAAAACCACTTTTCGCACTTGTGTTAGTGTTGAAAAACCACTTTTCGCACTTTTGTTGGTGCAGGACACCACTTTTGCACTTGTATTAGTGTGGAAAAAACACTTTATGCACTTGTGATAGTGTTGAAAAACCACTTTTCGCACTTGTGTTAGTGTTGAAAAACCACTTTTCGCACTTGTGTTGGTGCAGGAAACCACTTTTGCACTTGTATTAGTGTGAAAAACCACTTTTCGCACTTGTGTTTGTGTGAAAAACCACTTTTCGCACTTGTGTTAGTGTTGAAAAACCACTTTTCGCACTTGTGTTAGTGTTGAAAAACCACTTTTCGCACTTGTGATGGTGCAGGAAACCACTTTTGCACTTGTATTAGTGTGGAAAAAACACTTTTCGCACTTGTGTTAGTGTTGAAAAACCACTTTTCGCACTTGTGTTAGTGTTGAAAAACACTTTTCGCACTTGTGTTAGTGTTGAAAAACCACTTTTCGCACTTGTGTTGGTGCAGGAAACCACTTTTGCACTTGTATTAGTGTGGAAAAAACACTTTTTGCACTTGTGTTAGTGTGAAAACCTCTTTTCGCACTTGTGTTAGTGTTGAAAAACCACTTTTCGCACTTGTGTTTATGTTGAAAAACCACTTTTCGCACTTGTGTTAGTGTTGAAAAACCCCTTTTCGCACTGTGTTAGTGTTGAAAAACCACCTTTCGCACTTGTGTTGGTGCAGGAAACCACTTTTGCACTTGTATTAGTGTGGTAAAAACACTTTTTGCACTTGTGATAGTGTTGAAAAACCACTTTTCGTACTTGTGTTAGTGTTGAAAAACCACTTTTCGCCCTTGTGTTGGTGCAGGAAACCACTTTTGCACTTGTATTAGTGTGGAAAAAACAATTTTCGCACTTGTGTTAGTGTTGAAAAACCACTTTTCGCACTTGTGATGGTGCAGGAAACCACTTTTGCACTTGTATTAGTGTGAAAAAACACTTTCGCACTTGTGTTAGTGTTGAAAAACCACTTTTCGCACTTGTGTTAGTGTTGAAATACCACTTTACGCACTCGTGTTAGTGTTGAAAAACACTTTTCGCACTTGTGTTGGTGCAGGAAACCACTTTTGCACTTGTATTAGTGTAGAAAAAACACTTTTTGCACTTGTGTTAGTGTTGAAAAACCTCTTTTCACACTTGTGTTAGTGTTGAAAAAACCACTTTTCGCACTTGTGTTGGTGCAGGAAACCACTTTTGCACTTGTATTAGTGTGGAAAAACCACTTTTTGCACTTGTGATAGTGTTGAAAAACCACTTTTCGCACATGTGTTAGTGTTGAAAAACCACTTTTCGCACTTGTGTTGGTGCAGGAAACCACTTTTGCACTTGTATTAGTGTGGAAAAAACACTTTTTGCACTTGTGTTAGTGTTGAAAAACCACTTTTCGCACTTGTGGTAGTGTTGAAAAACCACTTTTCGCACTTGTGTTAGTGTTGAAAAACCACTTTTCGCACTTGTGTTGGTGCAGGAAACCACTTTTGCACTTGTATTAGAGTGGAAAAGACACTTTTCGCACTTGTGTTAGTGTTGAAAAACCACTTTTCGCACTTGTGTTTGTGTTGAAAAACCACTTTTCGCACTTGTGTTGGTGCAGGAAACCACTTTTTCACTTGTATTAGTGTGGAAAAACCACTTTTCGCACTTGTGTTAGTGTTGAAAAACCACTTTTCGCACATGTGTTAGTGTTGAAAAACCACTTTTCGCACTTTTGTTGGTGCAGGACACCACTTTTGCACTTGTATTAGTGTGGAAAAAACACTTTATGCACTTGTGATAGTGTTGAAAAACCACTTTTCGCACTTGTGTTAGTGTTGAAAAACCACTTTTCGCACTTGTGTTGGTGCAGGAAACCACTTTTGCACTTGTATTAGTGTGGAAAAACCACTTTTCGCACTTGTGTTTGTGTTGAAAAACCACTTTTCGCAATTGTGTTAGTGTTGAAAAACCACTTTTCGCACTTGTGTTAGTGTTGAAAAACCACTTTTCGCACTTGTGATGTTGCAGGAAACCACTTTTTCACTTGTATTAGTGTGGAAAAACCACTTTTCGCACTTGTGTTAGTGTTGAAAAACCACTTTTCGCACTTGTGTTAGTGTTGAAAAACCACTTTTCGCACTTTTGTTGGTGCAGGACACCACTTTTGCACTTGTATTAGTGTGGAAAAAACACATTTCGCACTTGTGTTAGTGTTGATAAACCACTTTTCGCACTTGTGTTGGTGCAGGAAACCACTTTTGCACTTGTATTAGTGTGGTAAAAACACTTTTTGCACTTGTGATAGTGTTGAAAAACCACTTTTCGTACTTGTGTTATTGTTGAAAAACCACTTTTCGCACTTGTGTTGGTGCAGGAAACCACTTTTGCACTTGTATTAGTGTGGAAAAAACACATTTCGCACTTGTGTTAGTGTTGAAAAACCACTTTTCGCACTTGTGTTAGTGTTGAAAAACCACTTTTCGCACTTTTCTTGGTGCAGGAAACCACTTTTGCACTTGTATTAGTGTGGAAAAAACACTTTTTGCGCTTGTGATAGTGTTGAAAAACCACTTTTTGCACTTGTGTTAGTGTTGAAAAACCACTTTTCGCACTTGTGTTGGTGCAGGAAACCACTTTTGCACTTGTATTAGTGTGGAAAAACCACTTTTTGCACTTGTGATAGTGTTGAAAAACCACTTTTCGCACTTGTGTTAGTGTTGAAAAACCACTTTTCGCACTTGTGTTAGTGTTGAAAAACCACTTTTCGCAGTTTTGGTAGTGTTGAAAAACCACTTTTCGCACTTGTGTTAGTGTTGAAAAACCACTTTTCGCACTTGTGTTGGTGCAGGAAACCACTTTTGCACTTGTATTAGTGTGGAAAAAACACTTTTTGCACTTGTGTTAGTGTTGAAAAACCACTTTTCGCAGTTTTGGTAGTGTTGAAAAACCACTTTTCGCACTTGTGTTAGTGTTGAAAAACCACTTTTCGCACTTGTGTTGGTGCAGGAAACCACTTTTGCACTTGTATGAGTGTGGAAAAAACACTTTTCGCACTTGTGTTAGTGTTGAAAAACCACTTTTCGCACTTGTGTTTGTGTTGAAAAACCACTTTTCGCACTTGTGTTGGTGCAGGAAACCACTTTTTCACTTGTATTAGTGTGGAAAAACCACTTTTCGCACTTGTGTTAGTGTTGAAAAACCACTTTTCGCACTTGTGTTAGTGTTGAAAAACCACTTTTCGCACTTTTGTTGGTGCAGGACACCACTTTTGCACTTGTATTAGTGTGGAAAAAACACTTTATGCACTTGTGATAGTGTTGAAAAACGACTTTTCGCACTTGTGTTAGTGTTGAAAAACTACTTTTCGCACTTGCGTTGGTGCAGGAAACCACTTTTGCACTTGTATTAGTGTGGAAAAACAACTTTTCGCACTTGTGTTAGTGTTGAAAAACCACTTTTCGCACTTGTGTTAGTGTTGAAAAACCACTTTTCGCACTTGTGTTAGTGTTGAAAAACCCCTTTTCGCACTTGTGTTAGTGTTGAAAAACCACCTTTCGCACTTGTGTTGGTGCAGGAAACCACTTTTGCACTTGTATTAGTGTGGTAAAAACACTTTTTGCACTTGTGATAGTGTTGAAAAACCACTTTTCGTACTTGTGTTAGTGTTGAAAAACCACTTTTCGCACTTGTGTTGGTGCAGGAAACCACTTTTGCACTTGTATTAGTGTGGAAAAAACAATTTTCGCACTTGTGTTAGTGTTGAAAAACCACTTTTCGCACTTGTGATGGTGCAGGAAACCACTTTTGCACTTGTATTAGTGTGGAAAAAACACTTTTCGCACTTGTGTTAGTGTTGAAAAACCACTTTTCGCACTTGTGTTAGGGTTGAAATACCACTTTTCGCACTTGTGTTAGTGTTGAAAAACCACTTTTCGCACTTGTGTTGGTGCAGGAAACCACTTTAGCACTTGTATTAGTGTAGAAAAAACACTTTTTGCACTTGTGTTAGTGTTGAAAAACCTCTTTTCACACTTGTGTTAGTGTTGAAAAACCACTTTTCGCACTTGTGTTGGTGCAGGAAACCACTTTTGCACTTGTATTAGTGTGGAAAAAACACTTTTTGCACTTGTGTTAGTGTTGAAAAACCACTTTTCGCACTTGTGGTAGTGTTGAAAAACCACTTTTCGCACTTGTGTTAGTGTTGAAAAACCACTTTTCGCACTTGTGTTGGTGCAGGAAACCACTTTTGCACTTGTATTAGAGTGGAAAAAAACACTTTTCGCACTTGTGTTAGTGTTGAAAAACCACTTTTCGCACTTGAGTTTGTGTTGAAAAACCACTTTTCGCACTTGTGTTGGTGCAGGAAACCACTTTTTCACTTGTATTAGTGTGGAAAAACCACTTTTCGCACTTGTGTTAGTGTTGAAAAACCACTTTTCGCACTTGTGTTAGTGTTGAAAAACCACTTTTCGCACTTTTGTTGGTGCAGGACACCACTTTTGCACTTGTATTAGTGTGGAAAAAACACTTTATGCACTTGTGATAGTGTTGAAAAACCACTTTTCGCACTTCTGTTAGTGTTGAAAAACCACTTTTCGCACTTGTGTTGGTGCATGAAACCACTTTTGCACTTGTATTAGTGTGGAAAAACCACTTTTCGCACTTGTGTTTGTGTTGAAAAACCACTTTTCGCACTTGTGTTAGTGTTGAAAAACCACTTTTCGCACTTGTGTTAGTGTTGAAAAACCACTTTTCGCACTTGTGATGGTGCAGTAAACCACTTTTGCACTTGTATTAGTGTGGAAAAAACACTTTTCGCACTTGTGTTAGTGTTGAAAAACCACTTTTCGCACTTGTGTTAGTGTTGAAAAAACACTTTTCGCACTTGTGTTAGTGTTGAAAAACCACTTTTCGCACTTGTGTTGGTGCAGGAAACCACTTTTGCACTTGTATTAGTGTGGAAAAAACACTTTTTGCACTTGTGTTAGTGTTGAAAAACCTCTTTTCGCACTTGTGTTAGTGTTGAAAAACCACTTTTCGCACTTGTGTTTGTGTTGAAAAACCACTTTTCGCACTTGTGTTAGTGTTGAAAAACCCCTTTTCGCACTTGTGTTAGTGTTGAAAAACCACATTTCGCACTTGTGTTGGTGCAGGAAACCACTTTTGCACTTGTATTAGTGTGGTAAAAACACTTTTTGCACTTGTGATAGTCTTGAAAAACCACTTTTCGTACTTGTGTTAGTGTTGAAAAACCACTTTTCGCACTTGTGTTGGTGCAGGAAACCACTTTTGCACTTGTATTAGTGTTGAAAAAACAATTTTCGCACTTGTGTTAGTGTTGAAAAACCACTTTTCGCACTTGTGATGGTGCAGGAAACCACTTTTGCACTTGTATTAGTGTGGAAAAAACACTTTTCGCACTTGTGTTAGTGTTGAAAAACCACTTTTCGTACTTGTGTTGGTGCAGGAAACCACTTTTGCACTTGTATTAGTGTGGAAAAAACACTTTTTGCACTTGTGTTAGTGTTGAAAAACCACTTTTCGCACTTGTGGTAGTGTTGAAAAACCACTTTTCGCACTTGTGTTAGTGTTGAAAAACCACTTTTCGCACTTGTGTTGGTGCAGGAAACCACTTTTGCACTTGTATTAGTGTGGAAAAAACACTTTTCGCACTTGTGTTAGTGTTGAAAAACCACTTTTCGCACTTGTGTTTGTGTTGAAAAACCACTTTTCGCACTTGTGTTGGTGCAGGAAACCACTTTTTCACTTGTATTAGTGTGGAAAAACCACTTTTCGCACTTGTGTTAGTGTTGAAAAACCACTTTTCGCACTTGTGTTAGTGTTGAAAAACCACTTTTCGCACTTTTGTTGGTGCAGGACACCACTTTTGCACTTGTATTAGTGTGGAAAAAACACATTTCGCACTTGTGTTAGTGTTGAAAAACCACTTTTCGCACTTGTGTTGGTGCAGGAAACCACTTTTGCACTTGTATTAGTGTGGTAAAAACACTTTTTGCACTTGTGATAGTGTTGAAAAACCACTTTTCGTACTTGTGTTATTGTTGAAAAACCACTTTTCGCACTTGTGTTGGTGCAGGAAACCACTTTTGCACTTGTATTAGTGTGGAAAAAACACATTTCGCACTTGTGTTAGTGTTGAAAAACCACTTTTCGCACTTGTGTTAGTGTTGAAAAACCACTTTTCGCACTTTTCTTGGTGCAGGAAACCACTTTTGCACTTGTATTAGTGTGGAAAAAACACTTTTTGCGCTTGTGATAGTGTTGAAAAACCACTTTTTGCACTTGTGTTAGTGTTGAAAAACCACTTTTCGCACTTGTGTTGGTGCAGGAAACCACTTTTGCACTTGTATTAGTGTGGAAAAACCACTTTTTGCACTTGTGATAGTGTTGAAAAACCACTTTTCGCACTTGTGTTAGTGTTGAAAAACCACTTTTCGCACTTGTGTTAGTGTTGAAAAACCACTTTTCGTACTTGTGTTGGTGCAGGAAACCACTTTTGCACTTGTATTAGTGTGGAAAAAACACTTTTTGCACTTGTGTTAGTGTTGAAAAACCACTTTTCGCAGTTGTGGTAGTGTTGAAAAACCACTTTTCGCACTTGTGTTAGTGTTGAAAAACCACTTTTCGCACTTGTGTTGGTGCAGGAAACCACTTTTGCACTTGTATGAGTGTGGAAAAAACACTTTTCGCACTTGTGTTAGTGTTGAAAAACCACTTTTCGCACTTGTGTTTGTGTTGAAAAACCACTTTTCGCACTTGTGTTGGTGCAGGAAACCACTTTTTCACTTGTATTAGTGTGGAAAAACCACTTTTCGCACTTGTGTTAGTGTTGAAAAACCACTTTTCGCACTTTTGTTAGTGTTGAAAAACCACTTTTCGCACTTTTGTTGGTGCAGGACACCACTTTTGCACTTGTATTAGTGTGGAAAAAACACTTTATGCACTTGTGATAGTGTTGAAAAACGACTTTTCGCACTTGTGTTAGTGTTGAAAAACTACTTTTCGCACTTGCGTTGGTGCAGGAAACCACTTTTGCACTTGTATTAGTGTGGAAAAACAACTTTTCGCACTTGTGTTAGTGTTGAAAAACCACTTTTCGCACTTGTGTTAGTGTTGAAAAACCACTTTTCGCACTTGTGTTAGTGTTGAAAAACCCCTTTTCGCACTTGTGTTAGTGTTGAAAAACCACCTTTCGCACTTGTGTTGGTGCAGGAAACCACTTTTGCACTTGTATTAGTGTGGTAAAAACACTTTTTGCACTTGTGATAGTGTTGAAAAACCACTTTTCGTACTTGTGTTAGTGTTGAAAAACCACTTTTCGCACTTGTGTTGGTGCAGGAAACCACTTTTGCACTTGTATTAGTGTGGAAAAAACAATTTTCGCACTTGTGTTAGTGTTGAAAAACCACTTTTCGCACTTGTGATGGTGCAGGAAACCACTTTTGCACTTGTATTAGTGTGGAAAAAACACTTCGCACTTGTGTTAGTGTTGAAAAACCACTTTTCGCACTTGTGTTAGGGTTGAAATACCACTTTTCGCACTTGTGTTAGTGTTGAAAAACCACTTTTCGCACTTGTGTTGGTGCAGGAAACCACTTTTGCACTTGTATTAGTGTAGAAAAAACACTTTTTGCACTTGTGTTAGTGTTGAAAAACCTCTTTTCACACTTGTGTTAGTGTTGAAAAACCACTTTTCGCACTTGTGTTGGTGCAGGAAACCACTTTTGCACTTGTATTAGTGTGGAAAAAACACTTTTTGCACTTGTGTTAGTGTTGAAAAACCACTTTTCGCACTTGTGGTAGTGTTGAAAAACCACTTTTCGCACTTGTGTTAGTGTTGAAAAACCACTTTTCGCACTTGTGTTGGTGCAGGAAACCACTTTTGCACTTGTATTAGAGTGGAAAAAACACTTTTCGCACTTGTGTTAGTGTTGAAAAACCACTTTTCGCACTTGAGTTTGTGTTGAAAAACCACTTTTCGCACTTGTGTTGGTGCAGGAAACCACTTTTTCACTTGTATTAGTGTGGAAAAACCACTTTTCGCACTTGTGTTAGTGTTGAAAAACCACTTTTCGCACTTGTGTTAGTGTTGAAAAACCACTTTTCGCACTTTTGTTGGTGCAGGACACCACTTTTGCACTTGTATTAGTGTGGAAAAAACACTTTATGCACTTGTGATAGTGTTGAAAAACCACTTTTCGCACTTGTGTTAGTGTTGAAAAACCACTTTTCGCACTTGTGTTGGTGCAGGAAACCACTTTTGCACTTGTATTAGTGTGGAAAAACCACTTTTCGCACTTGTGTTTGTGTTGAAAAACCACTTTTCGCACTTGTGTTAGTGTTGAAAAACCACTTTTCGCACTTGTGTTAGTGTTGAAAAACCACTTTTCGCACTTGTGATGGTGCAGGAAACCACTTTTGCACTTGTATTAGTGTGGAAAAAACACTTTTCGCACTTGTGTTAGTGTTGAAAAACCACTTTTCGCACTTGTGTTAGTGTTGAAAAAACACTTTTCGCACTTGTGTTAGTGTTGAAAAACCACTTTTCGCACTTGTGTTGGTGCAGGAAACCACTTTTGCACTTGTATTAGTGTGGAAAAAACACTTTTTGCACTTGTGTTAGTGTTGAAAAACCTCTTTTCGCACTTGTGTTAGTGTTGAAAAACCACTTTTCGCACTTGTGTTTGTGTTGAAAAACCACTTTTCGCACTTGTGTTAGTGTTGAAAAACCCCTTTTCGCACTTGTGTTAGTGTTGAAAAACCACCTTTCGCACTTGTGTTGGTGCAGGAAACCACTTTTGCACTTGTATTAGTGTGGTAAAAACACTTTTTGCACTTGTGATAGTGTTGAAAAACCACTTTTCGTACTTGTGTTAGTGTTGAAAAACCACTTTTCGCCCTTGTGTTGGTGCAGGAAACCACTTTTGCACTTGTATTAGTGTGGAAAAAACAATTTTCGCACTTGTGTTAGTGTTGAAAAACCACTTTTCGCACTTGTGATGGTGCAGGAAACCACTTTTGCACTTGTATTAGTGTGGAAAAAACACTTTTCGCACTTGTGTTAGTGTTGAAAAACCACTTTTCGCACTTGTGTTAGTGTTGAAATACCACTTTTCGCACTTGTGTTAGTGTTGAAAAACCACTTTTCGCACTTGTGTTGGTGCAGGAAACCACTTTTGCACTTGTATTAGTGTAGAAAAAACACTTTTTGCACTTGTGTTAGTGTTGAAAAACCTCTTTTCACACTTGTGTTAGTGTTGAAAAACCACTTTTCGCACTTGTGTTGGTGCAGGAAACCACTTTTGCACTTGTATTAGTGTGGAAAAACCACTTTTTGCACTTGTGATAGTGTTGAAAAACCACTTTTCGCACATGTGTTAGTGTTGAAAAACCACTTTTCGCACTTGTGTTGGTGCAGGAAACCACTTTTGCACTTGTATTAGTGTGGAAAAAACACTTTTTGCACTTGTGTTAGTGTTGAAAAACCACTTTTCGCACTTGTGGTAGTGTTGAAAAACCACTTTTCGCACTTGTGTTAGTGTTGAAAAACCACTTTTCGCACTTGTGTTGGTGCAGGAAACCACTTTTGCACTTGTATTAGAGTGGAAAAGACACTTTTCGCACTTGTGTTAGTGTTGAAAAACCACTTTTCGCACTTGTGTTTGTGTTGAAAAACCACTTTTCGCACTTGTGTTGGTGCAGGAAACCACTTTTTCACTTGTATTAGTGTGGAAAAACCACTTTTCGCACTTGTGTTAGTGTTGAAAAACCACTTTTCGCACATGTGTTAGTGTTGAAAAACCACTTTTCGCACTTTTGTTGGTGCAGGACACCACTTTTGCACTTGTATTAGTGTGGAAAAAACACTTTATGCACTTGTGATAGTGTTGAAAAACCACTTTTCGCACTTGTGTTAGTGTTGAAAAACCACTTTTCGCACTTGTGTTGGTGCAGGAAACCACTTTTGCACTTGTATTAGTGTGGAAAAACCACTTTTCGCACTTGTGTTTGTGTTGAAAAACCACTTTTCGCAATTGTGTTAGTGTTGAAAAACCACTTTTCGCACTTGTGTTAGTGTTGAAAAACCACTTTTCGCACTTGTGATGTTGCAGGAAACCACTTTTGCACTTGTATTAGTGTGGAAAAAACACTTTTCGCACTTGTGTTAGTGTTGAAAAACCACTTTTCGCACTTGTGTTAGTGTTGAAAAAACACTTTTCGCACTTGTGTTAGTGTTGAAAAACCACTTTTCGCACTTGTGTTGGTGCAGGAAACCACTTTTGCACTTGTATTAGTGTGGAAAAAACACTTTTTGCACTTGTGTTAGTGTTGAAAAACCTCTTTTCACACTTGTGTTAGTGTTGAAAAAACACTTTTTGCACTTGTGTTGGTGCAGGAAACCACTTTTGCACTTGTATTAGTGTGGAAAAAACCACTTTTTGCACTTGTGATAGTGTTGAAAAACCACTTTTCGCACATGTGTTAGTGTTGAAAAACCACTTTTCACACTTGTGTTGGTGCAGGAAACCACTTTTGCACTTGTATTAGTGTGGAAAAAACACTTTTTGCACCTGTGATATTGTGAAAAACCACTTTTCGCACTTGTGTTAGTGTTGAAAAACCACTTTTCGCACTTGTGTTAGTGTTGAAAAACCACTTTTCGCACTTGTGTTGGTACAGGAAACCACTTTTGCACTTGTATTAGTGTGGAAAAACCACTTTTCGCACTTATGTTAGTGTTGAAAAACCACTTTTCGCACTTGTGTTAGTGTTGAAAAACCACTTTTCGCACTTTTGTTGGTGCAGGAAACCACTTTTGCACTTGTATTAGTGTGGAAAAAACACTTTTTGCACTTGTGATAGTGTTGAAAAACCACTTTTCGCACTTGTGTTAGTGTTGAAAAACCACTTTTCGCACTTGTGTTGGTGCAGGAAACCACTTTTGCACTTGTATTAGTGTGGAAAAACCACTTTTCGCACTTGTGTTTGTGTTGAAAAACCACTTTTCGCAATTGTGTTAGTGTTGAAAAACCACTTTTCGCACTTGTGTTAGTGTTGAAAAACCACTTTTCGCACTTGTGTTAGTGTTGAAAAACCACTTTTCGCACTTGTGATGGTGCAGGAAACCACTTTTGCACTTGTATTAGTGTGGAAAAAACACTTTTCGCACTTGTGTTAGTGTTGAAAAACCACTTTTCGCACTTGTGTTAGTGTTGAAAAAACACTTTTCGCACTTGTGTTAGTGTTGAAAAACCACTTTTCGCACTTGTGTTGGTGCAGGAAACCACTTTTGCACTTGTATTAGTGTGGAAAAAACACTTTTTGCACTTGTGTTAGTGTTGAAAAACCTCTTTTCACACTTCTGTTAGTGTTGAAAAAACACTTTTCGCACTTGTGTTGGTGCAGGAAACCACTTTTGCACTTGTATTAGTGTGGAAAAAACCACTTTTTGCACTTGTGATAGTGTTGAAAAACCACTTTTCGCACATATGTTAGTGTTGAAAAACCACTTTTCGCACTTGTGTTGGTGCAGGAAACCACTTTTGCACTTGTATTAGTGTGGAAAAAAAAACTTTTTGCACCTGTGATATTGTGAAAAACCACTTTTCGCACTTGTGTTAGTGTTGAAAAACCACTTTTCGCACTTGTGTTAGTGTTGAAAAACCACTTTTCGCACTTGTGTTGGTGCAGGAAACCACTTTTGCACTTGTATTAGTGTGGAAAAACCACTTTTCGCACTTATGTTAGTGTTGAAAAACCACTTTTCGCACTTGTGTTAGTGTTGAAAAACCACTTTTCGCACTTTTGTTGGTGCAGGAAACCACTTTTGCACTTGTATTAGTGTGGAAAAAACACTTTTTGCACTTGTGATAGTGTTGAAAAACCACTTTTCGCACTTGTGTTGGTGCAGGAAACCACTTTTGCACTTGTACTAGTGTGGCAAAACCACTTTTCGCACTTGTGTTATTGTTGAAAAACCACTTTTCGCACTTTTGTTGGTGCAGGACACCACTTTTGCACTTGTATTAGTGTGGAAAAAACACTTTATGCACTTGTGATAGTGTTGAAAAACCACTTTTCGCACTTGTGTTAGTGTTGAAAAACCACTTTTCGCACTTGTGTTGGTGCAGGAAACCACTTTTGCACTTGTATTAGTGTGGAAAAACCACTTTTCGCACTTGTGTTAGTGTTGAAAAACCACTTTTCGCACTTTTGTTGGTGCAGGAAACCACTTTTGCACTTGTATTAGTGTGGAAAAAACACTTTTTGCACTTGTGATAGTGTTGAAAAACCACTTTTCGCACTTGTGTTGGTGCAGGAAACCACTTTTGCACTTGTATTAGTGTGGAAAAACCACTTTTCGCACTTATGTTAGTGTTGAAAAACCACTTTTCGCACTTGTGTTAGTGTTGAAAAACCACTTTTCGCACTTTTGTTGGTGCAGGAAACCACTTTTGCACTTGTATTAGTGTGGAAAAAACACTTTTTGCACTTGTGATAGTGTTGAAAAACCACTTTTCGCACTTGTGTTGGTGCAGGAAACCACTTTTGCACTTGTACTAGTGTGGCAAAACCACTTTTCGCACTTGTGTTATTGTTGAAAAACCACTTTTCGCACTTTTGTTGGTGCAGGACACCACTTTTGCACTTGTATTAGTGTGGAAAAAACACTTTATGCACTTGTGATAGTGTTGAAAAACCACTTTTCGCACTTGTGTTAGTGTTGAAAAACCACTTTTCGCACTTGTGTTGGTGCAGGAAACCACTTTTGCACTTGTGTTAGTGTTGAAAAACCTCTTTTCACACTTGTGTTAGTGTTGAAAAAACACTTTTTGCACTTGTGTTGGTGCAGGAAACCACTTTTGCACTTGTATTAGTGTGGAAAAAACCACTTTTTGCACTTGTGATAGTGTTGAAAAACCACTTTTCGCACATGTGTTAGTGTTGAAAAACCACTTTTCACACTTGTGTTGGTGCAGGAAACCACTTTTGCACTTGTATTAGTGTGGAAAAAACACTTTTTGCACCTGTGATATTGTGAAAAACCACTTTTCGCACTTGTGTTAGTGTTGAAAAACCACTTTTCGCACTTGTGTTAGTGTTGAAAAACCACTTTTCGCACTTGTGTTGGTACAGGAAACCACTTTTGCACTTGTATTAGTGTGGAAAAACCACTTTTCGCACTTATGTTAGTGTTGAAAAACCACTTTTCGCACTTGTGTTAGTGTTGAAAAACCACTTTTCGCACTTTTGTTGGTGCAGGAAACCACTTTTGCACTTGTATTAGTGTGGAAAAAACACTTTTTGCACTTGTGATAGTGTTGAAAAACCACTTTTCGCACTTGTGTTAGTGTTGAAAAACCACTTTTCGCACTTGTGTTGGTGCAGGAAACCACTTTTGCACTTGTATTAGTGTGGAAAAACCACTTTTCGCACTTGTGTTTGTGTTGAAAAACCACTTTTCGCAATTGTGTTAGTGTTGAAAAACCACTTTTCGCACTTGTGTTAGTGTTGAAAAACCACTTTTCGCACTTGTGTTAGTGTTGAAAAACCACTTTTCGCACTTGTGATGGTGCAGGAAACCACTTTTGCACTTGTATTAGTGTGGAAAAAACACTTTTCGCACTTGTGTTAGTGTTGAAAAACCACTTTTCGCACTTGTGTTAGTGTTGAAAAAACACTTTTCGCACTTGTGTTAGTGTTGAAAAACCACTTTTCGCACTTGTGTTGGTGCAGGAAACCACTTTTGCACTTGTATTAGTGTGGAAAAAACACTTTTTGCACTTGTGTTAGTGTTGAAAAACCTCTTTTCACACTTCTGTTAGTGTTGAAAAAACACTTTTCGCACTTGTGTTGGTGCAGGAAACCACTTTTGCACTTGTATTAGTGTGGAAAAAACCACTTTTTGCACTTGTGATAGTGTTGAAAAACCACTTTTCGCACATATGTTAGTGTTGAAAAACCACTTTTCGCACTTGTGTTGGTGCAGGAAACCACTTTTGCACTTGTATTAGTGTGGAAAAAAAAACTTTTTGCACCTGTGATATTGTGAAAAACCACTTTTCGCACTTGTGTTAGTGTTGAAAAACCACTTTTCGCACTTGTGTTAGTGTTGAAAAACCACTTTTCGCACTTGTGTTGGTGCAGGAAACCACTTTTGCACTTGTATTAGTGTGGAAAAACCACTTTTCGCACTTATGTTAGTGTTGAAAAACCACTTTTCGCACTTGTGTTAGTGTTGAAAAACCACTTTTCGCACTTTTGTTGGTGCAGGAAACCACTTTTGCACTTGTATTAGTGTGGAAAAAACACTTTTTGCACTTGTGATAGTGTTGAAAAACCACTTTTCGCACTTGTGTTGGTGCAGGAAACCACTTTTGCACTTGTACTAGTGTGGCAAAACCACTTTTCGCACTTGTGTTATTGTTGAAAAACCACTTTTCGCACTTTTGTTGGTGCAGGACACCACTTTTGCACTTGTATTAGTGTGGAAAAAACACTTTATGCACTTGTGATAGTGTTGAAAAACCACTTTTCGCACTTGTGTTAGTGTTGAAAAACCACTTTTCGCACTTGTGTTGGTGCAGGAAACCACTTTTGCACTTGTATTAGTGTGGAAAAACCACTTTTCGCACTTGTGTTAGTGTTGAAAAACAACTTTTCGCACTTGTGTTAGTGTTGAAAAACCACTTTTCGCACTTGTGTTAGTGTTGAAAAACCCCTTTTCGCACTTGTGTTAGTGTTGAAAAACCACCTTTCGCACTTGTGTTGGTGCAGGAAACCACTTTTGCACTTGTATTAGTGTGGTAAAAACACTTTTTGCACTTGTGATAGTGTTGAAAAACCACTTTTCCATGGAAATCCATGGAAATCTCCATGGAAATCCATGGAATATCCATGGAAATCTCCATGCATGGCTTGCGGACTTCCTCTCTGGTCGTAGTCAACGTGTGGCCCTGAATGGATTTCTCTCATCTCCCCTTCCCGTTCAGGCTGGAGTTCCCCAAGGCAGTGTGCTGGGCCCTGTGCTTTTTCTGGTCTTAATCAATGATCTCTCCGACTCTCTGGAAAATCCTCTGTATCTCTTTGCTGATGACTCCACTCTCTGCCGCTCCATTCCTCTTCCCT
>NW_027617537.1:0-111000 GCF_964187855.1 Myxine glutinosa | reverse complement strand
ACTTGTGTTGGTGCAGGAAACCACTTTTGCACTTGTATTAGTGTGGAAAAAACACTTTTCGCACTTGTGTTAGTGTTGAAAAACCACTTTTCGCACTTGTGTTAGTGTTGAAAAACCACTTTTCGCACTTGTGTTGGTGCAGGAAACCACTTTTGCACTTGTATTAGTGTGGAAAAAACACTTTTTGTACTGGTGATAGTGTTGAAAAACCACTTTTCGCACTTGTGTTAGTGTTGAAAAATCACTTTTCGCACTTGTGTTGGTGCAGGAAACCACTTTTGCGCTTGTATTAGTGTGGATAAACCACTTTTCGCACTTGTGTTAGTGTTGAAAAACCACTTTTCGCACTTGTGTTAGTGTTGAAAAACCACTTTTCGCACTTGTGTTGGTGCAGGAAACCACTTTTGCACTTGTATTAGTGTGGAAATAACACTTTTTGCACTTGTGATAGTGTTGAAAAACCACTTTTCGCACTTGTGTTAGTGTTGAAAAACCACTTTTCGCACTTGTGTTGGTGCAGGAAACCACTTTTGCACTTGTATTAGTGTGGAAAACCACTTTTCGCACTTGTGTTAGTGTTGAAAAACCACTTTTCGCACTGGTGTTGGTGAAGGAAACCACTTTTCGCACTTGTGTTAGTGTTGAAAACCCACTTTTCGCACATGTGTTAGTGTTGAAAAACCACTTTTCGCACTTGTGTTAGTGAAGGAAACCACTTTTCGCACTTGTGTTAGTGTTGAAAACCCACTTTTCGCACTTGTGTTAGTGTTGAAATCCACTTTTCGCACTTGTGTTGGTGCAGGAAACCACTTTTGCACTTGTATTAGTGTGGAAAAAACACTTTTTGCACTTGTGTTAGTGTTGAAAAACCACTTTTCGCACTTGTGATAGTGTTGAAAAACCACTTTTCGCACTTGTGTTAGTGTTGAAAAACCACTTTTCGCACTTGTGTTGGTGCAGGAAACCACTTTTGCACTTGTATAAGTGTGGAAAAACCACTTTTCGCACTTGTGTTAGTGTTGAAAAAACACTTTTTGCACTTGTGTTAGTGTTGAAAAACCACTTTTCGCACTTGTGTTGGTGCAGGAAACCACTTTTGCACTTGTATTAGTGTGGAAAAACCACTTTTCGCACTTGTGTTAGTGTTGAAAAACCACTTCTCGCACTTGTGTTAGTGTTGAAAAACCACTTTTCGCACTGGTGTTGGTGAAGGAAACCACTTTTCGCACTTCTGTTAGTGTTGAAAAACCACTTTTCGCACTTGTGTTAGTGTTGAAAAACCACTTTTCGCACTTGTGTTGGTGCAGGAAACCACTTTTGCACTTGTATTAGTGTGGAAAAACCACTTTTCGCACTTGTGTTAGTGTTGAAAAATCACTTTTCGCACTTGTGTTGGTGCAGGAAACCACTTTTGCGCTTGTATTAGTGTGGATAAACCACTTTTCGCACTTGTGTTAGTGTTGAAAAACCACTTTTCGCACTTGTGTTAGTGTTGAAAAACCACTTTTCGCACTTGTGTTGGTGCAGGAAACCACTTTTGCACTTGTATTAGTGTTGAAAAAACACTTTTCGCACTTGTGTTCGTGTTGAAAAACCACTTTTCGCACTTGTGTTGGTGCAGGAAACCACTTTTGCACTTGTATTAGTGTGGAAAAAACACTATATGCACTTGTGATAGTGTTGAAAAACCACTTTTCGCACTTGTGTTAGTGTTGAAAAACCACTTTTCGCACTTGTGTTGATGCAGGAAACCACTTTTGCACTTGTATTAGTGTGGATAAACCACTTTTCGCACTTGTGTTAGTGTTGAAAAACCACTTTTCGCACTTGTGTTGGTGTTGAAAAACCACTTTTCGCACTTGTGTTAGTGTTGAAAAACCACTTTTCGCACATGTGTTAGTGTTGAAAAACCACTTTTGCACTTGTATTAGTGTGGAAAAACCACTTTTCGCACTTGTGTTAGTGTTGAAAAACCACTTTTCGCACTTGTGTTAGTGTTGAAAAACCACTTTTCGCACTTGTGTTAGTGTTGAAAAACCACTTTTCGCACTTGTGATAGTGTTGAAAAACCACTTTTCACACTTGTGTTGGTGCAGGAAACCACTTTTGCACTTGTATTAGTGTGGAAAAACCACTTTTCGCACTTGTGTTAGTGTTGAAAAACCACCTTTCGCACTTGTGTTAGTGTTGAAAAACCACTTTTCGCACTTGTGTTGGTGCAGGAAACCACTTTTGCACTTGTATTAGTGTGGAAAAAACACTTTTTGCACTTGTGATAGTGTTGAAAAACCACTTTTCGCACTTGTGTTAGTGTTGAAAAACCTCTTTTCGCACTTGTGTTGGTGCAGGAAACCACTTTTGCACTTGTATTAGTGTGGAAAAACCACTTTTTGCACTTGTGTTAGTGTTGAAAAACCACTTTTCGCACTTGTGTTAGTGTTGAAAAACCACTTTTTGCACTTGTGTTAGTGTTGAAAAACCACTTTTCGCACTTGTGTTGGTGCAGGAAACCACTTTTGCACTTGTGATAGTGTTGAAAAACCACTTTTCACACTTGTGTTAGTGTTGAAAAACCACTTTTCGCACTTGTGTTGGTGCAGGAAACCACTTTTGCACTTGTATTAGTGTGGAAAACCACTTTTCGCACTTGTGTTAGTGTTGAAAAACCACTTTTCGCACTTGTGTTAGTGTTGAAAAACCACTTTTCGCACTTGTGTTAGTGTTGAAAAACCACTTTTCGCACTTGTGTTGGTGCAGGAAACCACTTTTGCACTTGTATTAGTGTGGAAAAAACACTTTTCGCACTTGTGTTAGTGTTGAAAAACCACTTTTCGCACTTGTGTTAGTGTTGAAAAACCACTTTTCGCACTTGTGTTGGTGCAGGAAACCACTTTTGCACTTGTATTAGTGTGGAAAAAACACTTTTTGTACTGGTGATAGTGTTGAAAAACCACTTTTCGCACTTGTGTTAGTGTTGAAAAATCACTTTTCGCACTTGTGTTGGTGCAGGAAACCACTTTTGCGCTTGTATTAGTGTGGATAAACCACTTTTCGCACTTGTGTTAGTGTTGAAAAACCACTTTTCGCACTTGTGTTAGTGTTGAAAAACCACTTTTCGCACTTGTGTTGGTGCAGGAAACCACTTTTGCACTTGTATTAGTGTGGAAATAACACTTTTTGCACTTGTGATAGTGTTGAAAAACCACTTTTCGCACTTGTGTTAGTGTTGAAAAACCACTTTTCGCACTTGTGTTGGTGCAGGAAACCACTTTTGCACTTGTATTAGTGTGGAAAACCACTTTTCGCACTTGTGTTAGTGTTGAAAAACCACTTTTCGCACTGGTGTTGGTGAAGGAAACCACTTTTCGCACTTGTGTTAGTGTTGAAAACCCACTTTTCGCACATGTGTTAGTGTTGAAAAACCACTTTTCGCACTTGTGTTAGTGAAGGAAACCACTTTTCGCACTTGTGTTAGTGTTGAAAACCCACTTTTCGCACTTGTGTTAGTGTTGAAATCCACTTTTCGCACTTGTGTTGGTGCAGGAAACCACTTTTGCACTTGTATTAGTGTGGAAAAAACACTTTTTGCACTTGTGTTAGTGACTTTTCACACTTGTGTTGGTGCAGGAAACCATTTTTGCACTTGTCATAGTGTGGAAAAAACACTTTTTGCACTTGTGATAGTGTTGAAAAACCACTTTTCGCACTTGTGTTAGTGTTGAAAAACCACTTTTCGCACTTGTGTTGGTGCAGGAAACCACTTTTGCACTTGTATTGGTGTGGAAAAACCACTTTTCGCACTTGCGTTAGTGTTGAAAAACCACTTTTCGCACTTGTGTTGGTGCAGGAAACCACTTTTGCACTTGTATTAGTTTGGAAAAAACCACTTTTCGCACTTGTGTTAGTGTTGAAAAACCACTTTTCGCACTGGTGTTGGTGAAGGAAACCACTTTTCGCACATGTGTTAGTGTTGAAAACCCACTTTTCGCACATGTGTTAGTGAAGGAAACCACTTTTCGCACTTGTGTTGGTGCAGGAAACCACTTTTGCACTTGTATTAGTGTGGCAAAAACACTTTTTGCACTTGTGATAGTGTTGAAAAACCACTTTTCGCACTTGTGTTAGTGTTGAAAAACCACTTTTCGCACTTGTGTTGGTGCAGGAAACCACTTTTGCACTTGTATTAGTGTGGAAAAACCACTTTTCGCACTTGTGTTAGTGTTGAAAAAACACTTTTCGCACTTGTGTTAGTGTTGAAAAACCACTTTTCGCACTTGTGTTGGTGCAGGAAACCACTTTTGCACTTGTATTAGTGTGGAAAAACCACTTTTCGCACTTGTGTTAGTGTTGAAAAACCACTTCTCGCACTTGTGTTAGTGTTGAAAAACCACATTTCGCACTGGTGTAGGTGAAGGAAACCACTTTTCGCACTTGTGTTAGTGTTGAAAAACCACTTTTCGCACTTGTGTTAGTGTTGAAAAACCACTTTTCGCACTTGTGTTGGTGCAGGAAACCACTTTTGCACTTGTATTAGTGTGGAAAAAACACTTTTCGCACTTGTGTTAGTGTTGAAAAATCACTTTTCGCACTTGTGTTGGTGCAGGAAACCACTTTTGCGCTTGTATTAGTGTGGATAAACCACTTTTCGCACTTGTGTTAGTGTTGAAAAACCACTTTTCGCACTTGTGTTAGTGTTGAAAAACCACTTTTCGCACTTGTGTTGGTGCAGGAAACCACTTTTGCACTTGTATTAGTGTGGAAAAAACACTTTTTGCACTTGTGATAGTGTTGAAAAAACACTTTTCGCACTTGTGTTCGTGTTGAAAAACCACTTTTCGCACTTGTGTTGGTGCAGGAAACCACTTTTGCACTTGTATTAGTGTGGAAAAAACACTATATGCACTTGTGATAGTGTTGAAAAACCACTTTTCGCACTTGTGTTAGTGTTGAAAAACCACTTTTCGCACTTGTGTTGATGCAGGAAACCACTTTTGCACTTGTATTAGTGTGGAAAAACCACTTTTTGCACTTGTGTTAGTGTTGAAAAACCACTTTTCGCACTTGTGTTAGTGTTGAAAAACCACTTTTCGCACTTGTGTTAGTGTTGAAAAACCACTTTTCGCACATGTCTTAGTGTTGAAAAACCACTTTTGCACTTGTATTAGTGTGGAAAAACCACTTTTCGCACTTGTGTTAGTGTTGAAAAACCACTTTTCGCACATGTGTTGGTGCAGGAAACCACTTTTGCACTTGCATTAGTGTGGAAAAACCACTTTTCGCACTTGTGTTAGTGTTGAAAAACCACTTTTCGCACTTGTGTTAGTGTTGAAAAACCACTTTTCGCACTTGTGTTGGTGCAGGAAACCACTTTTGCACTTGTATTAGTGTGGAAAAAACACTTTTTGCACTTGTGATAGTGTTGAAAAACCACTTTTCGCACTTGTGTTAGTGTTGAAAAACCACTTTTCGCACTTGTGTTGGTGCAGGAAACCACTTTTGCACTTGTATTAGTGGGGAAAACCACTTTTCGCACTTGTGTTAGTGTTGAAAAACCACTTTTCGCACTTGTGTTAGTGTTGAAAAACCACTTTTCGCACTTGTGTTGGTGCAGGAAACCACTTTTGCACTTGTATTAGTGTGGAAAAAACACTTTTCGCACTTGTGTTAGTGTTGAAAAACCACTTTTCGCACTTGTGTTAGTGTTGAAAAACCACTTTTCGCACTTGTGTTGGTGCAGGAAACCACTTTTGCACTTGTATTAGTGTGGAAAAAACACTTTTTGCACTGGTGATAGTGTTGAAAAACCACTTTTCGCACTTGTGTTAGAGTTGAAAAATCACTTTTCGCACTTGTGTTGGTGCAGGAAACCACTTTTGCGCTTGTATTAGTGTGGCTAAACCACTTTTCGCACTTGTGTTAGTGTTGAAAAACCACTTTTCGCACTTGTGTTAGTGTTGAAAAACCACTTTTCGCACTTGTGTTAGTATTGAAAAACCACTTTTCGCACTGGTGTTGGTGAAGGAAACCACTTTTCGCACTTGTGTTAGTGTTGAAAAACCACTTTTCGCACTTGTGTTAGTGTTGAAAAACCACTTTTCGCACTTGTGTTGGTGCAGGAAACCACTTTTGCACTTGTATTAGTGTGGAAAAAACACTTTTCGCACTTGTGTTAGTGTTGAAAAATCACTTTTCGCACTTGTGTTGGTGCAGGAAACCACTTTTGCGCTTGTATTAGTGTGGATAAACCACTTTTCGCACTTGTGTTAGTGTTGAAAAACCACTTTTCGCACTTGTGTTAGTGTTGAAAAACCACTTTTCGCACTTGTGTTGGTGCAGGAAACCACTTTTGCACTTGTATTAGTGTGGAAAAAACACTTTTTGCACTTGTGATAGTGTTGAAAAAACACTTTTCGCACTTGTGTTCGTGTTGAAAAACCACTTTTCGCACTTGTGTTGGTGCAGGAAACCACTTTTGCACTTGTATTAGTGTGGAAAAAACACTATATGCACTTGTGATAGTGTTGAAAAACCACTTTTCGCACTTGTGTTAGTGTTGAAAAACCACTTTTCGCACTTGTGTTGATGCAGGAAACCACTTTTGCACTTGTATTAGTGTGGAAAAACCACTTTTCGCACTTGTGTTAGTGTTGAAAAACCACTTTTCGCACTTGTGTTAGTGTTGAAAAACCACTTTTCGCACTTGTGTTAGTGTTGAAAAACCACTTTTCGCACATATCTTAGTGTTGAAAAACCACTTTTGCACTTGTATTAGTGTGGAAAAACCACTTTTCGCACTTGTGTTAGTGTTGAAAAACCACTTTTCGCACTTGTGTTGGTGCAGGAAACCACTTTTGCACTTGTATTAGTGTGGAAAAACCACTTTTCGCACTTGTGTTAGTGTTGAAAAACCACTTTTCGCACTTGTGTTAGTGTTGAAAAACCACTTTTCGCACTTGTGTTGGTGCAGGAAACCACTTTTGCACTTGTATTAGTGAGGAAAAAACACTTTTTGCACTTGTGATAGTGTTGAAAAACCACTTTTCGCACTTGTGTTAGTGTTGAAAAACCACTTTTCGCACTTGTGTTGTGGGTGCAGGAAACCACTTTTGCACTTGTATTAGTGTGGAAAAACCACTTTTTGCACTTGTGTTAGTGTTGAAAAACCACTTTTCGCACTTGTGTTAGTGTTGAAAAACCACTTTTTGCACTTGTGTTAGTGTTGAAAAACCACTTTTCGCACTTGTGTTGGTGCAGGAAACCACTTTTGCACTTGTGATAGTGTTGAAAAACCACTTTTCACACTTGTGTTAGTGTTGAAAAACCACTTTTCGCACTTGTGTTGGTGCAGGAAACCACTTTTGCACTTGTATTAGTGGGGAAAACTACTTTTCGCACTTGTGTTAGTGTTGAAAAACCACTTTTCGCACTTGTGTTAGTGTTGAAAAACCACTTTTCGCACTTGTGTTGGTGCAGGAAACCACTTTTGCACTTGTATTAGTGTGGAAAAAACACTTTTCGCACTTGTGTTCGTGTTGAAAAACCACTTTTCGCACTTGTGTTGGTGCAGGAAACCACTTTTGCACTTGTATTAGTGTGGAAAAACCACTTTTCGCACTTGTGTTAGTGTTGTAAAACCACTTTTCGCACTTGTGTTGATGCAGGAAACCACTTTTGCACTTGTATTAGTGTGGAAAAACCACTTTTCGCACTTGTGTTAGTGTTGAAAAACCACTTTTCGCACTTGTGTTAGTGTTGAAAAACCACTTTTCCCACTTGTATTAGTGTGGAAAAAACACTATATGCACTTGTGATAGTGTTGAAAAACCACTTTTCGCACTTGTGTTAGTGTTGAAAAACCACTTTTCGCACTTGTGTTGATGCAGGAAACCACTTTTGCACTTGTATTAGTGTGGAAAAACCACTTTTCGCACTTGTGTTAGTGTTGAAAAACCACTTTTCGCACTTGTGTTAGTGTTGAAAAACCACTTTTCGCACTTGTGTTAGTGTTGATAAACCACTTTTCGCACATGTCTTAGTGTTGAAAAACCACTTTTGCACTTGTATTAGTGTGGAAAAACCACTTTTCGCACTTGTGTTAGTGTTGAAAAACCACTTTTCGCACTTGTGTTGGTGCAGGAAACCACTTTTGCACTTGTATTAGTGTGGAAAAACCACTTTTCGCACTTGTGTTAGTGTTGAAAAACCACTTTTCGCACTTGTGTTAGTGTTGAAAAACCACTTTTCGCACTTGTGTTGGTGCAGGAAACCACTTTTGCACTTGTATTAGTGTGGAAAAAACACTTTTTGCACTTGTGATAGTGTTGAAAACACACTTTTCGCACTTGTGTTAGTGTTGAAAAACCACTTTTCGCACTTGTGTTGTGGGTGCAGGAAACCACTTTTGCACTTGTATTAGTGTGGAAAAAACACTTTTTGCACTTGTGTTAGTGTTGAAAAACCACTTTTCGCACTTGTGTTAGTGTTGAAAAACCACTTTTTGCACTTGTGTTAGTGTTGAAAAACCACTTTTCGCACTTGTGTTGGTGCAGGAAACCACTTTTGCACTTGTGATAGTGTTGAAAAACCACTTTTCACACTTGTGTTAGTGTTGAAAAACCACTTTTCGCACTTGTGTTGGTGCAGGAAACCACTTTTGCACTTGTATTAGTGGGGAAAACCACTTTTCGCACTTGTGTTAGTGTTGAAAAACCACTTTTCGCACTTGTGTTAGTGTTGAAAAACCACTTTTCGCACTTGTGTTGGTGCAGGAAACCACTTTTGCACTTGTATTAGTGTGGAAAAAACACTTTTCGCACTTGTGTTAGTGTTGAAAAACCACTTTTTGCACTTGTGTTAGTGTTGAAAAACCACTTTTCGCACTTGTGTTGGTGCAGGAAACCACTTTTGCACTTGTATTAGTGTGGAAAAAACACTTTTTGCACTGGTGATAGTGTTGAAAAACCACTTTTCGCACTTGTGTTAGTGTTGAAAAATCACTTTTCGCACTTGTGTTGGTGCAGGAAACCACTTTTGCGCTTGTATTAGTGTGGCTAAACCACTTTTCGCACTTGTGTTAGTGTTGAAAAACCACTTTTCGCACTTGTGTTGATGCAGGAAACCACTTTTGCACTTGTATTAGTGTGGATAAACCACTTTTCGCACTTGTGTTAGTGTTGAAAAACCACTTTTCGCACTTGTGTTGGTGTTGAAAAACCACTTTTCGCACTTGTGTTAGTGTTGAAAAACCACTTTTCGCACATGTGTTAGTGTTGAAAAACCACTTTTGCACTTGTATTAGTGTGGAAAAACCACTTTTCGCACTTGTGTTAGTGTTGAAAAACCACTTTTCGCACTTGTGTTAGTGTTGAAAAACCACTTTTCGCACTTGTGTTAGTGTTGAAAAACCACTTTTCGCACTTGTGATAGTGTTGAAAAACCACTTTTCACACTTGTGTTGGTGCAGGAAACCACTTTTGCACTTGTATTAGTGTGGAAAAACCACTTTTCGCACTTGTGTTAGTGTTGAAAAACCACCTTTCGCACTTGTGTTAGTGTTGAAAAACCACTTTTCGCACTTGTGTTGGTGCAGGAAACCACTTTTGCACTTGTATTAGTGTGGAAAAAACACTTTTTGCACTTGTGATAGTGTTGAAAAACCACTTTTCGCACTTGTGTTAGTGTTGAAAAACCTCTTTTCGCACTTGTGTTGGTGCAGGAAACCACTTTTGCACTTGTATTAGTGTGGAAAAACCACTTTTTGCACTTGTGTTAGTGTTGAAAAACCACTTTTCGCACTTGTGTTAGTGTTGAAAAACCACTTTTTGCACTTGTGTTAGTGTTGAAAAACCACTTTTCGCACTTGTGTTGGTGCAGGAAACCACTTTTGCACTTGTGATAGTGTTGAAAAACCACTTTTCACACTTGTGTTAGTGTTGAAAAACCACTTTTCGCACTTGTGTTGGTGCAGGAAACCACTTTTGCACTTGTATTAGTGTGGAAAACCACTTTTCGCACTTGTGTTAGTGTTGAAAAACCACTTTTCGCACTTGTGTTAGTGTTGAAAAACCACTTTTCGCACTTGTGTTAGTGTTGAAAAACCACTTTTCGCACTTGTGTTGGTGCAGGAAACCACTTTTGCACTTGTATTAGTGTGGAAAAAACACTTTTCGCACTTGTGTTAGTGTTGAAAAACCACTTTTCGCACTTGTGTTAGTGTTGAAAAACCACTTTTCGCACTTGTGTTGGTGCAGGAAACCACTTTTGCACTTGTATTAGTGTGGAAAAAACACTTTTTGTACTGGTGATAGTGTTGAAAAACCACTTTTCGCACTTGTGTTAGTGTTGAAAAATCACTTTTCGCACTTGTGTTGGTGCAGGAAACCACTTTTGCGCTTGTATTAGTGTGGATAAACCACTTTTCGCACTTGTGTTAGTGTTGAAAAACCACTTTTCGCACTTGTGTTAGTGTTGAAAAACCACTTTTCGCACTTGTGTTGGTGCAGGAAACCACTTTTGCACTTGTATTAGTGTGGAAATAACACTTTTTGCACTTGTGATAGTGTTGAAAAACCACTTTTCGCACTTGTGTTAGTGTTGAAAAACCACTTTTCGCACTTGTGTTGGTGCAGGAAACCACTTTTGCACTTGTATTAGTGTGGAAAACCACTTTTCGCACTTGTGTTAGTGTTGAAAAACCACTTTTCGCACTGGTGTTGGTGAAGGAAACCACTTTTCGCACTTGTGTTAGTGTTGAAAACCCACTTTTCGCACATGTGTTAGTGTTGAAAAACCACTTTTCGCACTTGTGTTAGTGAAGGAAACCACTTTTCGCACTTGTGTTAGTGTTGAAAACCCACTTTTCGCACTTGTGTTAGTGTTGAAATCCACTTTTCGCACTTGTGTTGGTGCAGGAAACCACTTTTGCACTTGTATTAGTGTGGAAAAAACACTTTTTGCACTTGTGTTAGTGTTGAAAAACCACTTTTCGCACTTGTGATAGTGTTGAAAAACCACTTTTCGCACTTGTGTTAGTGTTGAAAAACCACTTTTCGCACTTGTGTTGGTGCAGGAAACCACTTTTGCACTTGTATAAGTGTGGAAAAACCACTTTTCGCACTTGTGTTAGTGTTGAAAAAACACTTTTTGCACTTGTGTTAGTGTTGAAAAACCACTTTTCGCACTTGTGTTGGTGCAGGAAACCACTTTTGCACTTGTATTAGTGTGGAAAAACCACTTTTCGCACTTGTGTTAGTGTTGAAAAACCACTTCTCGCACTTGTGTTAGTGTTGAAAAACCACTTTTCGCACTGGTGTTGGTGAAGGAAACCACTTTTCGCACTTCTGTTAGTGTTGAAAAACCACTTTTCGCACTTGTGTTAGTGTTGAAAAACCACTTTTCGCACTTGTGTTGGTGCAGGAAACCACTTTTGCACTTGTATTAGTGTGGAAAAACCACTTTTCGCACTTGTGTTAGTGTTGAAAAATCACTTTTCGCACTTGTGTTGGTGCAGGAAACCACTTTTGCGCTTGTATTAGTGTGGATAAACCACTTTTCGCACTTGTGTTAGTGTTGAAAAACCACTTTTCGCACTTGTGTTAGTGTTGAAAAACCACTTTTCGCACTTGTGTTGGTGCAGGAAACCACTTTTGCACTTGTATTAGTGTTGAAAAAACACTTTTCGCACTTGTGTTCGTGTTGAAAAACCACTTTTCGCACTTGTGTTGGTGCAGGAAACCACTTTTGCACTTGTATTAGTGTGGAAAAAACACTATATGCACTTGTGATAGTGTTGAAAAACCACTTTTCGCACTTGTGTTAGTGTTGAAAAACCACTTTTCGCACTTGTGTTGATGCAGGAAACCACTTTTGCACTTGTATTAGTGTGGATAAACCACTTTTCGCACTTGTGTTAGTGTTGAAAAACCACTTTTCGCACTTGTGTTGGTGTTGAAAAACCACTTTTCGCACTTGTGTTAGTGTTGAAAAACCACTTTTCGCACATGTGTTAGTGTTGAAAAACCACTTTTGCACTTGTATTAGTGTGGAAAAACCACTTTTCGCACTTGTGTTAGTGTTGAAAAACCACTTTTCGCACTTGTGTTAGTGTTGAAAAACCACTTTTCGCACTTGTGTTAGTGTTGAAAAACCACTTTTCGCACTTGTGATAGTGTTGAAAAACCACTTTTCACACTTGTGTTGGTGCAGGAAACCACTTTTGCACTTGTATTAGTGTGGAAAAACCACTTTTCGCACTTGTGTTAGTGTTGAAAAACCACCTTTCGCACTTGTGTTAGTGTTGAAAAACCACTTTTCGCACTTGTGTTGGTGCAGGAAACCACTTTTGCACTTGTATTAGTGTGGAAAAAACACTTTTTGCACTTGTGATAGTGTTGAAAAACCACTTTCCGCACTTGTGTTAGTGTTGAAAAACCTCTTTTCGCACTTGTGTTGGTGCAGGAAACCACTTTTGCACTTGTATTAGTGTGGAAAAACCACTTTTTGCACTTGTGTTAGTGTTGAAAAACCACTTTTCGCACTTGTGTTAGTGTTGAAAAACCACTTTTTGCACTTGTGTTAGTGTTGAAAAACCACTTTTCGCACTTGTGTTGGTGCAGGAAACCACTTTTGCACTTGTGATAGTGTTGAAAAACCACTTTTCACACTTGTGTTAGTGTTGAAAAACCACTTTTCGCACTTGTGTTGGTGCAGGAAACCACTTTTGCACTTGTATTAGTGTGGAAAACCACTTTTCGCACTTGTGTTAGTGTTGAAAAACCACTTTTCGCACTTGTGTTAGTGTTGAAAAACCACTTTTCGCACTTGTGTTAGTGTTGAAAAACCACTTTTCGCACTTGTGTTGGTGCAGGAAACCACTTTTGCACTTGTATTAGTGTGGAAAAAACACTTTTTGCACTTGTGATAGTGTTGAAAAACCACTTTTCGCACTTGTGTTAGTGTTGAAAAACCACTTTTCGCACTTGTGTTGGTGCAGGAAACCACTTTTGCACTTGTATTGGTGTGGAAAAACCACTTTTCGCACTTGCGTTAGTGTTGAAAAACCACTTTTCGCACTTGTGTTGGTGCAGGAAACCACTTTTGCACTTGTATTAGTTTGGAAAAAACCACTTTTCGCACTTGTGTTAGTGTTGAAAAACCACTTTTCGCACTGGTGTTGGTGAAGGAAACCACTTTTCGCACATGTGTTAGTGTTGAAAACCCACTTTTCGCACATGTGTTAGTGAAGGAAACCACTTTTCGCACTTGTGTTGGTGCAGGAAACCACTTTTGCACTTGTATTAGTGTGGCAAAAACACTTTTTGCACTTGTGATAGTGTTGAAAAACCACTTTTCGCACTTGTGTTAGTGTTGAAAAACCACTTTTCGCACTTGTGTTGGTGCAGGAAACCACTTTTGCACTTGTATTAGTGTGGAAAAACCACTTTTCGCACTTGTGTTAGTGTTGAAAAAACACTTTTCGCACTTGTGTTAGTGTTGAAAAACCACTTTTCGCACTTGTGTTGGTGCAGGAAACCACTTTTGCACTTGTATTAGTGTGGAAAAACCACTTTTCGCACTTGTGTTAGTGTTGAAAAACCACTTCTCGCACTTGTGTTAGTGTTGAAAAACCACATTTCGCACTGGTGTAGGTGAAGGAAACCACTTTTCGCACTTGTGTTAGTGTTGAAAAACCACTTTTCGCACTTGTGTTAGTGTTGAAAAACCACTTTTCGCACTTGTGTTGGTGCAGGAAACCACTTTTGCACTTGTATTAGTGTGGAAAAAACACTTTTCGCACTTGTGTTAGTGTTGAAAAATCACTTTTCGCACTTGTGTTGGTGCAGGAAACCACTTTTGCGCTTGTATTAGTGTGGATAAACCACTTTTCGCACTTGTGTTAGTGTTGAAAAACCACTTTTCGCACTTGTGTTAGTGTTGAAAAACCACTTTTCGCACTTGTGTTGGTGCAGGAAACCACTTTTGCACTTGTATTAGTGTGGAAAAAACACTTTTTGCACTTGTGATAGTGTTGAAAAAACACTTTTCGCACTTGTGTTCGTGTTGAAAAACCACTTTTCGCACTTGTGTTGGTGCAGGAAACCACTTTTGCACTTGTATTAGTGTGGAAAAAACACTATATGCACTTGTGATAGTGTTGAAAAACCACTTTTCGCACTTGTGTTAGTGTTGAAAAACCACTTTTCGCACTTGTGTTGATGCAGGAAACCACTTTTGCACTTGTATTAGTGTGGAAAAACCACTTTTTGCACTTGTGTTAGTGTTGAAAAACCACTTTTCGCACTTGTGTTAGTGTTGAAAAACCACTTTTCGCACTTGTGTTAGTGTTGAAAAACCACTTTTCGCACATGTCTTAGTGTTGAAAAACCACTTTTGCACTTGTATTAGTGTGGAAAAACCACTTTTCGCACTTGTGTTAGTGTTGAAAAACCACTTTTCGCACATGTGTTGGTGCAGGAAACCACTTTTGCACTTGTATTAGTGTGGAAAAACCACTTTTCGCACTTGTGTTAGTGTTGAAAAACCACTTTTCGCACTTGTGTTAGTGTTGAAAAACCACTTTTCGCACTTGTGTTGGTGCAGGAAACCACTTTTGCACTTGTATTAGTGTGGAAAAAACACTTTTTGCACTTGTGATAGTGTTGAAAAACCACTTTTCGCACTTGTGTTAGTGTTGAAAAACCACTTTTCGCACTTGTGTTGGTGCAGGAAACCACTTTTGCACTTGTATTAGTGGGGAAAACCACTTTTCGCACTTGTGTTAGTGTTGAAAAACCACTTTTCGCACTTGTGTTAGTGTTGAAAAACCACTTTTCGCACTTGTGTTGGTGCAGGAAACCACTTTTGCACTTGTATTAGTGTGGAAAAAACACTTTTCGCACTTGTGTTAGTGTTGAAAAACCACTTTTCGCACTTGTGTTAGTGTTGAAAAACCACTTTTCGCACTTGTGTTGGTGCAGGAAACCACTTTTGCACTTGTATTAGTGTGGAAAAAACACTTTTTGCACTGGTGATAGTGTTGAAAAACCACTTTTCGCACTTGTGTTAGTGTTGAAAAATCACTTTTCGCACTTGTGTTGGTGCAGGAAACCACTTTTGCGCTTGTATTAGTGTGGCTAAACCACTTTTCGCACTTGTGTTAGTGTTGAAAAACCACTTTTCGCACTTGTGTTAGTGTTGAAAAACCACTTTTCGCACTTGTGTTAGTATTGAAAAACCACTTTTCGCACTGGTGTTGGTGAAGGAAACCACTTTTCGCACTTGTGTTAGTGTTGAAAAACCACTTTTCGCACTTGTGTTAGTGTTGAAAAACCACTTTTCGCACTTGTGTTGGTGCAGGAAACCACTTTTGCACTTGTATTAGTGTGGAAAAAACACTTTTCGCACTTGTGTTAGTGTTGAAAAATCACTTTTCGCACTTGTGTTGGTGCAGGAAACCACTTTTGCGCTTGTATTAGTGTGGATAAACCACTTTTCGCACTTGTGTTAGTGTTGAAAAACCACTTTTCGCACTTGTGTTAGTGTTGAAAAACCACTTTTCGCACTTGTGTTGGTGCAGGAAACCACTTTTGCACTTGTATTAGTGTGGAAAAAACACTTTTTGCACTTGTGATAGTGTTGAAAAAACACTTTTCGCACTTGTGTTCGTGTTGAAAAACCACTTTTCGCACTTGTGTTGGTGCAGGAAACCACTTTTGCACTTGTATTAGTGTGGAAAAAACACTATATGCACTTGTGATAGTGTTGAAAAACCACTTTTCGCACTTGTGTTAGTGTTGAAAAACCACTTTTCGCACTTGTGTTGATGCAGGAAACCACTTTTGCACTTGTATTAGTGTGGAAAAACCACTTTTCGCACTTGTGTTAGTGTTGAAAAACCACTTTTCGCACTTGTGTTAGTGTTGAAAAACCACTTTTCGCACTTGTGTTAGTGTTGAAAAACCACTTTTCGCACATATCTTAGTGTTGAAAAACCACTTTTGCACTTGTATTAGTGTGGAAAAACCACTTTTCGCACTTGTGTTAGTGTTGAAAAACCACTTTTCGCACTTGTGTTGGTGCAGGAAACCACTTTTGCACTTGTATTAGTGTGGAAAAACCACTTTTCGCACTTGTGTTAGTGTTGAAAAACCACTTTTCGCACTTGTGTTAGTGTTGAAAAACCACTTTTCGCACTTGTGTTGGTGCAGGAAACCACTTTTGCACTTGTATTAGTGAGGAAAAAACACTTTTTGCACTTGTGATAGTGTTGAAAAACCACTTTTCGCACTTGTGTTAGTGTTGAAAAACCACTTTTCGCACTTGTGTTGTGGGTGCAGGAAACCACTTTTGCACTTGTATTAGTGTGGAAAAACCACTTTTTGCACTTGTGTTAGTGTTGAAAAACCACTTTTCGCACTTGTGTTAGTGTTGAAAAACCACTTTTTGCACTTGTGTTAGTGTTGAAAAACCACTTTTCGCACTTGTGTTGGTGCAGGAAACCACTTTTGCACTTGTGATAGTGTTGAAAAACCACTTTTCGCACTTGTGTTGGTGCAGGAAACCACTTTTGCACTTGTATTAGTGGGGAAAACTACTTTTCGCACTTGTGTTAGTGTTGAAAAACCACTTTTCGCACTTGTGTTAGTGTTGAAAAACCACTTTTCGCACTTGTGTTGGTGCAGGAAACCACTTTTGCACTTGTATTAGTGTGGAAAAAACACTTTTCGCACTTGTGTTCGTGTTGAAAAACCACTTTTCGCACTTGTGTTGGTGCAGGAAACCACTTTTGCACTTGTATTAGTGTGGAAAAACCACTTTTCGCACTTGTGTTAGTGTTGTAAAACCACTTTTCGCACTTGTGTTGATGCAGGAAACCACTTTTGCACTTGTATTAGTGTGGACAAACCACTTTTCGCACTTGTGTTAGTGTTGAAAAACCACTTTTCGCACTTGTGTTAGTGTTGAAAAACCACTTTTCCCACTTGTATTAGTGTGGAAAAAACACTATATGCACTTGTGATAGTGTTGAAAAACCACTTTTCGCACTTGTGTTAGTGTTGAAAAACCACTTTTCGCACTTGTGTTGATGCAGGAAACCACTTTTGCACTTGTATTAGTGTGGAAAAACCACTTTTCGCACTTGTGTTAGTGTTGAAAAACCACTTTTCGCACTTGTGTTAGTGTTGAAAAACCACTTTTCGCACTTGTGTTAGTGTTGATAAACCACTTTTCGCACATGTCTTAGTGTTGAAAAACCACTTTTGCACTTGTATTAGTGTGGAAAAACCACTTTTCGCACTTGTGTTAGTGTTGAAAAACCACTTTTCGCACTTGTGTTGGTGCAGGAAACCACTTTTGCACTTGTATTAGTGTGGAAAAACCACTTTTCGCACTTGTGTTAGTGTTGAAAAACCACTTTTCGCACTTGTGTTAGTGTTGAAAAACCACTTTTCGCACTTGTGTTGGTGCAGGAAACCACTTTTGCACTTGTATTAGTGTGGAAAAAACACTTTTTGCACTTGTGATAGTGTTGAAAACACACTTTTCGCACTTGTGTTAGTGTTGAAAAACCACTTTTCGCACTTGTGTTGTGGGTGCAGGAAACCACTTTTGCACTTGTATTAGTGTGGAAAAAACACTTTTTGCACTTGTGTTAGTGTTGAAAAACCACTTTTCGCACTTGTGTTAGTGTTGAAAAACCACTTTTTGCACTTGTGTTAGTGTTGAAAAACCACTTTTCGCACTTGTGTTGGTGCAGGAAACCACTTTTGCACTTGTGATAGTGTTGAAAAACCACTTTTCACACTTGTGTTAGTGTTGAAAAACCACTTTTCGCACTTGTGTTGGTGCAGGAAACCACTTTTGCACTTGTATTAGTGGGGAAAACCACTTTTCGCACTTGTGTTAGTGTTGAAAAACCACTTTTCGCACTTGTGTTAGTGTTGAAAAACCACTTTTCGCACTTGTGTTGGTGCAGGAAACCACTTTTGCACTTGTATTAGTGTGGAAAAAACACTTTTCGCACTTGTGTTAGTGTTGAAAAACCACTTTTCGCACTTGTGTTAGTGTTGAAAAACCACTTTTCGCACTTGTGTTGGTGCAGGAAACCACTTTTGCACTTGTATTAGTGTGGAAAAAACACTTTTTGCACTGGTGATAGTGTTGAAAAACCACTTTTCGCACTTGTGTTAGTGTTGAAAAATCACTTTTCGCACTTGTGTTGGTGCAGGAAACCACTTTTGCGCTTGTATTAGTGTGGCTAAACCACTTTTCGCACTTGTGTTAGTGTTGAAAAACCACTTTTCGCACTTGTATTAGTGTTGAAAAACCACTTTTCGCACTGGTGTTGTTGAAGGAAACCACTTTTCGCACTTGTGTTAGTGTTGAAAACCCACTTTTCGCACATGTGTTAGTGAAGGAAACCACTTTTCGCACTTGTGTTGGTGCAGGAAACCACTTTTGCACTTGTATTAGTGTGGCAAAAACACTTTTTGCACTTGTGATAGTGTTGAAAAACCACTTTTCGCACTTGTGTTAGTGTTGAAAAACCACTTTTCGCACTTGTGTTGGTGCAGGAAACCACTTTTGCACTTGTATTAGTGTGGAAAAACCACTTTTCGCACTTGTGTTAGTGTTGTAAAACCACTTTTCGCACTTGTGTTGATGCAGGAAACCACTTTTGCACTTGTATTAGTGTGGAAAAACCACTTTTCGCACTTGTGTTAGTGTTGAAAAACCACTTTTCGCACTTGTGTTGGTGCAGGAAACCACTTTTGCACTTGTATTAGTGTGGAAAAACCACTTTTCGCACTTGTGTTAGTGTTGTAAAACCACTTTTCGCACTTGTGTTGATGCAGGAAACCACTTTTGCACTTGTATTAGTGTGGAAAAACCACTTTTCGCACTTGTGTTAGTGTTGAAAAACCACTTTTCGCACTTGTGTTAGTGTTGAAAAACCACTTTTCCCACTTGTATTAGTGTGGAAAAAACACTATATGCACTTGTGATAGTGTTGAAAAACCACTTTTCGCACTTGTGTTAGTGTTGAAAAACCACTTTTCGCACTTGTGTTGATGCAGGAAACCACTTTTGCACTTGTATTAGTGTGGAAAAACCACTTTTCGCACTTGTGTTAGTGTTGAAAAACCACTTTTCGCACTTGTGTTAGTGTTGAAAAACCACTTTTCGCACTTGTGTTCGTGTTGAAAAACCACTTTTCGCACTTGTGTTGGTGCAGGAAACCACTTTTGCACTTGTATTAGTGTGGAAAAACCACTTTTCGCACTTGTGTTAGTGTTGTAAAACCACTTTTCGCACTTGTGTTGATGCAGGAAACCACTTTTGCACTTGTATTAGTGTGGACAAACCACTTTTCGCACTTGTGTTAGTGTTGAAAAACCACTTTTCGCACTTGTGTTAGTGTTGAAAAACCACTTTTCCCACTTGTATTAGTGTGGAAAAAACACTATATGCACTTGTGATAGTGTTGAAAAACCACTTTTCGCACTTGTGTTAGTGTTGAAAAACCACTTTTCGCACTTGTGTTGATGCAGGAAACCACTTTTGCACTTGTATTAGTGTGGAAAAACCACTTTTCGCACTTGTGTTAGTGTTGAAAAACCACTTTTCGCACTTGTGTTAGTGTTGAAAAACCACTTTTCGCACTTGTGTTAGTGTTGATAAACCACTTTTCGCACATGTCTTAGTGTTGAAAAACCACTTTTGCACTTGTATTAGTGTGGAAAAACCACTTTTCGCACTTGTGTTAGTGTTGAAAAACCACTTTTCGCACTTGTGTTGGTGCAGGAAACCACTTTTGCACTTGTATTAGTGTGGAAAAACCACTTTTCGCACTTGTGTTAGTGTTGAAAAACCACTTTTCGCACTTGTGTTAGTGTTGAAAAACCACTTTTCGCACTTGTGTTGGTGCAGGAAACCACTTTTGCACTTGTATTAGTGTGGAAAAAACACTTTTTGCACTTGTGATAGTGTTGAAAACACACTTTTCGCACTTGTGTTAGTGTTGAAAAACCACTTTTCGCACTTGTGTTGTGGGTGCAGGAAACCACTTTTGCACTTGTATTAGTGTGGAAAAAACACTTTTTGCACTTGTGTTAGTGTTGAAAAACCACTTTTCGCACTTGTGTTAGTGTTGAAAAACCACTTTTTGCACTTGTGTTAGTGTTGAAAAACCACTTTTCGCACTTGTGTTGGTGCAGGAAACCACTTTTGCACTTGTGATAGTGTTGAAAAACCACTTTTCACACTTGTGTTAGTGTTGAAAAACCACTTTTCGCACTTGTGTTGGTGCAGGAAACCACTTTTGCACTTGTATTAGTGGGGAAAACCACTTTTCGCACTTGTGTTAGTGTTGAAAAACCACTTTTCGCACTTGTGTTAGTGTTGAAAAACCACTTTTCGCACTTGTGTTGGTGCAGGAAACCACTTTTGCACTTGTATTAGTGTGGAAAAAACACTTTTCGCACTTGTGTTAGTGTTGAAAAACCACTTTTCGCACTTGTGTTAGTGTTGAAAAACCACTTTTCGCACTTGTGTTGGTGCAGGAAACCACTTTTGCACTTGTATTAGTGTGGAAAAAACACTTTTTGCACTGGTGATAGTGTTGAAAAACCACTTTTCGCACTTGTGTTAGTGTTGAAAAATCACTTTTCGCACTTGTGTTGGTGCAGGAAACCACTTTTGCGCTTGTATTAGTGTGGCTAAACCACTTTTCGCACTTGTGTTAGTGTTGAAAAACCACTTTTCGCACTTGTATTAGTGTTGAAAAACCACTTTTCGCACTGGTGTTGTTGAAGGAAACCACTTTTCGCACTTGTGTTAGTGTTGAAAACCCACTTTTCGCACATGTGTTAGTGAAGGAAACCACTTTTCGCACTTGTGTTGGTGCAGGAAACCACTTTTGCACTTGTATTAGTGTGGCAAAAACACTTTTTGCACTTGTGATAGTGTTGAAAAACCACTTTTCGCACTTGTGTTAGTGTTGAAAAACCACTTTTCGCACTTGTGTTGGTGCAGGAAACCACTTTTGCACTTGTATTAGTGTGGAAAAACCACTTTTCGCACTTGTGTTAGTGTTGTAAAACCACTTTTCGCACTTGTGTTGATGCAGGAAACCACTTTTGCACTTGTATTAGTGTGGAAAAACCACTTTTCGCACTTGTGTTAGTGTTGAAAAACCACTTTTCGCACTTGTGTTGGTGCAGGAAACCACTTTTGCACTTGTATTAGTGTGGAAAAACCACTTTTCGCACTTGTGTTAGTGTTGTAAAACCACTTTTCGCACTTGTGTTGATGCAGGAAACCACTTTTGCACTTGTATTAGTGTGGAAAAACCACTTTTCGCACTTGTGTTAGTGTTGAAAAACCACTTTTCGCACTTGTGTTAGTGTTGAAAAACCACTTTTCCCACTTGTATTAGTGTGGAAAAAACACTATATGCACTTGTGATAGTGTTGAAAAACCACTTTTCGCACTTGTGTTAGTGTTGAAAAACCACTTTTCGCACTTGTGTTGATGCAGGAAACCACTTTTGCACTTGTATTAGTGTGGAAAAACCACTTTTCGCACTTGTGTTAGTGTTGAAAAACCACTTTTCGCACTTGTGTTAGTGTTGAAAAACCACTTTTCGCACTTGTGTTAGTGTTGAAAAACCACTTTTCGCACATGTCTTAGTGTTGAAAAACCACTTTTGCACTTGTATTAGTGTGGAAAAACCACTTTTCGCACTTGTGTTAGTGTTGAAAAACCACTTTTCGCACTTGTGTTGGTGCAGGAAACCACTTTTGCACTTGTATTAGTGTGGAAAAACCACTTTTCGCACTTGTGTTAGTGTTGAAAAACCACTTTTCGCACTTGTGTTAGTGTTGAAAAACCACTTTTCGCACTTGTGTTGGTGCAGGAAACCACTTTTGCACTTGTATTAGTGTGGAAAAAACACTTTTTGCACTTGTGATAGTGTTGAAAACACACTTTTCGCACTTGTGTTAGTGTTGAAAAACCACTTTTCGCACTTGTGTTGTGGGTGCAGGAAACCACTTTTGCACTTGTATTAGTGTGGAAAAAACACTTTTTGCACTTGTGTTAGTGTTGAAAAACCACTTTTCGCACTTGTGTTAGTGTTGAAAAACCACTTTTTGCACTTGTGTTAGTGTTGAAAAACCACTTTTCGCACTTGTGTTGGTGCAGGAAACCACTTTTGCACTTGTGATAGTGTTGAAAAACCACTTTTCACACTTGTGTTAGTGTTGAAAAACCACTTTTCGCACTTGTGTTGGTGCAGGAAACCACTTTTGCACTTGTATTAGTGGGGAAAACCACTTTTCGCACTTGTGTTAGTGTTGAAAAACCACTTTTCGCACTTGTGTTAGTGTTGAAAAACCACTTTTCGCACTTGTGTTGGTGCAGGAAACCACTTTTGCACTTGTATTAGTGTGGAAAAAACACTTTTCGCACTTGTGTTAGTGTTGAAAAACCACTTTTCGCACTTGTGTTAGTGTTGAAAAACCACTTTTCGCACTTGTGTTGGTGCAGGAAACCACTTTTGCACTTGTATTAGTGTGGAAAAAACACTTTTTGCACTGGTGATAGTGTTGAAAAACCACTTTTCGCACTTGTGTTAGTGTTGAAAAATCACTTTTCGCACTTGTGTTGGTGCAGGAAACCACTTTTGCGCTTGTATTAGTGTGGCTAAACCACTTTTCGCACTTGTGTTAGTGTTGAAAAACCACTTTTCGCACTTGTATTAGTGTTGAAAAACCACTTTTCGCACTGGTGTTGTTGAAGGAAACCACTTTTCGCACTTGTGTTAGTGTTGAAAACCCACTTTTCGCACATGTGTTAGTGAAGGAAACCACTTTTCGCACTTGTGTTGGTGCAGGAAACCACTTTTGCACTTGTATTAGTGTGGCAAAAACACTTTTTGCACTTGTGATAGTGTTGAAAAACCACTTTTCGCACTTGTGTTAGTGTTGAAAAACCACTTTTCACACTTGTGTTGGTGCAGGAAACCACTTTTGCACTTGTATAACTGTGGAAAAACCACTTTTCGCACTTGTGTTAGTGTTGAAAAACCACTTCTCGCACTTGTGTTAGTGTTGAAAAACCACTTTTCGCACTGGTGTTGGTGAAGGAAACCACTTTTCGCACTTCTGTTAGTGTTGAAAAACCACTTTTCGCACTTGTGTTAGTGTTGAAAAACCACTTTTCGCACTTGTGTTGGTGCAGGAAACCACTTTTGCACTTGTATTAGTGTGGAAAAAACACTTTTCGCACTTGTGTTAGTGTTGAAAAACCACTTTTCGCACTTGTGTTAGTGTTGAAAAACCACTTTTCGCACTTGTGTTGGTGCAGGAAACCACTTTTGCACTTGTATTAGTGTTGAAAAAACACTTTTCGCACTTGTGTTCGTGTTGAAAAACCACTTTTCGCACTTGTGTTGGTGCAGGAAACCACTTTTGCACTTGTATTAGTGTGGAAAAAACACTATATGCACTTGTGATAGTGTTGAAAAACCACTTTTGGCACTTGTGTTAGTGTTGAAAAACCACTTTTCGCACTTGTGTTGATGCAGGAAACCACTTTTGCACTTGTATTAGTGTGGAAAAACCACTTTTCGCACTTGTGTTAGTGTTGAAAAACCACTTTTCGCACTTGTGTTGGTGTTGAAAAACCACTTTTCGCACTTGTGTTAGTGTTGAAAAACCACTTTTCGCACATGTGTTAGTGTTGAAAAACCACTTTTGCACTTGTATTAGTGTGGAAAAACCACTTTTCGCACTTGTGTTAGTGTTGAAAAACCACTTTTCGCACTTGTGTTAGTGTTGAAAAACCACTTTTTGCACTTGTGTTAGTGTTGAAAAACCACTTTTCGCACTTGTGTTGGTGCAGGAAACCACTTTTGCACTTGTGATAGTGTTGAAAAACCACTTTTCACACTTGTGTTAGTGTTGAAAAACCACTTTTCGCACTTGTGTTGGTGCAGGAAACCACTTTTGCACTTGTATTAGTGTGGAAAACCACTTTTCGCACTTGTGTTAGTGTTGAAAAACCACTTTTCGCACTTGTGTTAGTGTTGAAAAACCACTTTTCGCACTTGTGTTGGTGCAGGAAACCACTTTTGCACTTGTATTAGTGTGGAAAAAACACTTTTCGCACTTGTGTTAGTGTTGAAAAACCACTTTTCGCACTTGTGTTAGTGTTGAAAAACCACTTTTCGCACTTGTGTTGGTGCAGGAAACCACTTTTGCACTTGTATTAGTGTGGAAAAAACACTTTTTGTACTGGTGATAGTGTTGAAAAACCACTTTTCGCACTTGTGTTAGTGTTGAAAAATCACTTTTCGCACTTGTGTTGGTGCAGGAAACCACTTTTGCGCTTGTATTAGTGTGGATAAACCACTTTTCGCACTTGTGTTAGTGTTGAAAAACCACTTTTCGCACTTGTGTTAGTGTTGAAAAACCACTTTTCGCACTTGTGTTGGTACAGGAAACCACTTTTGCACTTGTATTAGTGTGGAAATAACACTTTTTGCACTTGTGTTGGTGCAGGAAACCACTTTTGCACTTGTATTAGTGTGGAAAACCACTTTTCGCACTTGTGTTAGTGTTGAAAAACCACTTTTCGCACTGGTGTTGGTGAAGGAAACCACTTTTCGCACTTGTGTTAGTGTTGAAAACCCACTTTTCGCACATGTGTTAGTGTTGAAAAACCACTTTTCGCACTTGTGTTAGTGAAGGAAACCACTTTTCGCACTTGTGTTAGTGTTGAAAACCCACTTTTCGCACTTGTGTTAGTGTTGAAATCCACTTTTCGCACTTGTGTTGGTGCAGGAAACCACTTTTGCACTTGTATTAGTGTGGAAAAAACACTTTTTGCACTTGTGTTAGTGACTTTTCACACTTGTGTTGGTGCAGGAAACCATTTTTGCACTTGTCATAGTGTGGAAAAAACACTTTTTGCACTTGTGATAGTGTTGAAAAACCACTTTTCGCACTTGTGTTAGTGTTGAAAAACCACTTTTCGCACTTGTGTTCGTGCAGGAAACCACTTTTGCACTTGTATTGGTGTGGAAAAACCACTTTTCGCACTTGCGTTAGTGTTGAAAAACCACTTTTCGCACTTGTGTTGGTGCAGGAAACCACTTTTGCACTTGTATTAGTTTGGAAAAAACCACTTTTCGCACTTGTGTTAGTGTTGAAAAACCACTTTTCGCACTGGTGTTGGTGAAGGAAACCACTTTTCGCACTTGTGTTAGTGTTGAAAACCCACTTTTCGCACATGTGTTAGTGAAGGAAACCACTTTTCGCACTTGTGTTGGTGCAGGAAACCACTTTTGCACTTGTATTAGTGTGGCAAAAACACTTTTTGCACTTGTGATAGTGTTGAAAAACCACTTTTCGCACTTGTGTTAGTGTTGAAAAACCACTTTTCGCACTTGTGTTGGTGCAGGAAACCACTTTTGCACTTGTATTAGTGTGGAAAAACCACTTTTCGCACTTGTGTTAGTGTTGAAAAAACACTTTTCGCACTTGTGTTAGTGTTGAAAAACCACTTTTCGCACTTGTGTTGGTGCAGGAAACCACTTTTGCACTTGTATTAGTGTGGAAAAACCACTTTTCGCACTTGTGTTAGTGTTGAAAAACCACTTCTCGCACTTGTGTTAGTGTTGAAAAACCACTTTTCGCACTGGTGTTGGTGAAGGAAACCACTTTTCGCACTTGTGTTAGTGTTGAAAAACCACTTTTCGCACTTGTGTTAGTGTTGAAAAACCACTTTTCGCACTTGTGTTGGTGCAGGAAACCACTTTTGCACTTGTATTAGTGTGGAAAAAACACTTTTCGCACTTGTGTTAGTGTTGAAAAATCACTTTTCGCACTTGTGTTGGTGCAGGAAACCACTTTTGCGCTTGTATTAGTGTGGATAAACCACTTTTCGCACTTGTGTTAGTGTTGAAAAACCACTTTTCGCACTTGTGTTAGTGTTGAAAAACCACTTTTCGCACTTGTGTTGGTGCAGGAAACCACTTTTGCACTTGTATTAGTGTGGAAAAAACACTTTTTGCACTTGTGATAGTGTTGAAAAAACACTTTTCGCACTTGTGTTAGGGTTGAAAAACCACTTTTTGCACTTGGTTTGTGTTGAAAAACCACTTTTCGCACTTGTGTTAGTGTTGAAAAACCACTTTTCGCACTTGTGTTGGTGCAGGAAACCACTTTTGCACTTGTATTAGTGTGGAAAAAACACTTTTCGCACTTGTGTTAGTGTTGAAAAATCACTTTTCGCACTTGTGTTGGTGCAGGAAACCTCTTTTGCGCTTGTATTAGTGTGGATAAACCACTTTTCACACTTGTGTTAGTGTTGAAAAACCACTTTTCGCACTTGTGTTAGTGTTGAAAAACCACTTTTCGCACTTGTGTTGGTGCAGGAAACCACTTTTGCACTTGTATTAGTGTGGAAAAAACACTTTTTGCTCTTGTGATAGTGTTGAAAAACCACTTTTCGCACTTGTGTTAGTGTTGAAAAACCACTTTTCGCACTTGTGTTGATGCAGGAAACCACTTTTGCACTTGTATTAGTGTGGAAAAACCACTTTTCGCACTTGTGTTAGTGTTGAAAAACCACTTTTCGCACTTGTGTTAGTGTTGAAAAACCACTTTTCGCACTTGTGTTAGTGTTGAAAAACCACTTTTCGCACATGTCTTAGTGTTGAAAAACCACTTTTGCACTTGTATTAGTGTGGAAAAACCACTTTTCGCACTTGTGTTAGTGTTGAAAAACCACTTTTCGCACTTGTGTTGGTGCAGGAAACCACTTTTGCACTTGTATTAGTGTGGAAAAACCACTTTTTGCACTTGTGTTAGTGTTGAAAAACCACTTTTCGCACTTGTGTTAGTGTTGAAAAACCACTTTTTGCACTTGTGTTAGTGTTGAAAAACCACTTTTCGCACTTGTGTTGGTGCAGGAAACCACTTTTGCACTTGTGATAGTGTTGAAAAACCACTTTTCACACTTGTGTTAGTGTTGAAAAACCACTTTTCGCACTTGTGTTGGTGCAGGAAACCACTTTTGCACTTGTATTAGTGTGGAAAAAACACTTTTTGTACTGGTGATAGTGTTGAAAAACCACTTTTCGCACTTGTGTTAGTGTTGAAAAATCACTTTTCGCACTTGTGTTGGTGCAGGAAACCACTTTTGCGCTTGTATTAGTGTGGATAAACCACTTTTCGCACTTGTGTTAGTGTTGAAAAACCACTTTTCGCACTTGTGTTAGTGTTGAAAAACCACTTTTCGCACTTGTGTTGGTGCAGGAAACCACTTTTGCACTTGTATTAGTGTGGAAATAACACTTTTTGCACTTGTGATAGTGTTGAAAAACCACTTTTCTCACTTGTGTTGGTGCAGGAAACCACTTTTGCACTTGTATTAGTGTGGAAAACCACTTTTCGCACTTGTGTTAGTGTTGAAAAACCACTTTTCGCACTGGTGTTGGTGAAGGAAACCACTTTTCGCACTTGTGTTAGTGTTGAAAACCCACTTTTCGCACATGTGTTAGTGTTGAAAAACCACTTTTCGCACTTGTGTTAGTGAAGGAAACCACTTTTCGCACTTGTGTTAGTGTTGAAAACCCACTTTTCGCACTTGTGTTAGTGTTGAAATCCACTTTTCGCACTTGTGTTGGTGCAGGAAACCACTTTTGCACTTGTATTAGTGTGGAAAAAACACTTTTTGCACTTGTGTTAGTGACTTTTCACACTTGTGTTGGTGCAGGAAACCATTTTTGCACTTGTCATAGTGTGGAAAAAACACTTTTTGCACTTGTGATAGTGTTGAAAAACCACTTTTCGCACTTGTGTTAGTGTTGAAAAACCACTTTTCGCACTTGTGTTCGTGCAGGAAACCACTTTTGCACTTGTATTGGTGTGGAAAAACCACTTTTCGCACTTGCGTTAGTGTTGAAAAACCACTTTTCGCACTTGTGTTGGTGCAGGAAACCACTTTTGCACTTGTATTAGTTTGGAAAAAACCACTTTTCGCACTTGTGTTAGTGTTGAAAAACCACTTTTCGCACTGGTGTTGGTGAAGGAAACCACTTTTCGCACTTGTGTTAGTGTTGAAAACCCACTTTTCGCACATGTGTTAGTGAAGGAAACCACTTTTCGCACTTGTGTTGGTGCAGGAAACCACTTTTGCACTTGTATTAGTGTGGCAAAAACACTTTTTGCACTTGTGATAGTGTTGAAAAACAACTTTTCGCACTTGTGTTAGTGTTGAAAAACCACTTTTCGCACTTGTGTTGGTGCAGGAAACCACTTTTGCACTTGTATTAGTGTGGAAAAACCACTTTTCGCACTTGTGTTAGTGTTGAAAAAACACTTTTCGCACTTGTGTTAGTGTTGAAAAACCACTTTTCGCACTTGTGTTGGTGCAGGAAACCACTTTTGCACTTGTATTAGTGTGGAAAAACCACTTTTCGCACTTGTGTTAGTGTTGAAAAACCACTTCTCGCACTTGTGTTAGTGTTGAAAAACCACTTTTCGCACTGGTGTTGGTGAAGGAAACCACTTTTCGCACTTGTGTTAGTGTTGAAAAACCACTTTTCGCACTTGTGTTAGTGTTGAAAAACCACTTTTCGCACTTGTGTTGGTGCAGGAAACCACTTTTGCACTTGTATTAGTGTGGAAAAAACACTTTTCGCACTTGTGTTAGTGTTGAAAAATCACTTTTCGCACTTGTGTTGGTGCAGGAAACCACTTTTGCGCTTGTATTAGTGTGGATAAACCACTTTTCGCACTTGTGTTAGTGTTGAAAAACCACTTTTCGCACTTGTGTTAGTGTTGAAAAACCACTTTTCGCACTTGTGTTGGTGCAGGAAACCACTTTTGCACTTGTATTAGTGTGGAAAAAACTCTTTTTGCACTTGTGATAGTGTTGAAAAAACACTTTTCGCACTTGTGTTCGTGTTGAAAAACCACTTTTCGCACTTGTGTTGGTGCAGGAAACCACTTTTGCACTTGTATTAGTGTGGAAAAAACACTATATGCACTTGTGATAGTGTTGAAAAACCACTTTTCGCACTTGTGTTAGTGTTGAAAAACCACTTTTCGCACTTGTGTTGATGCAGGAAACCACTTTTGCACTTGTATTAGTGTGGAAAAACCACTTTTCGCACTTGTGTTAGTGTTGAAAAACCACTTTTCGCACTTGTGTTAGTGTTGAAAAACCACTTTTCGCACTTGTGTTAGTGTTGAAAAACCACTTTTCGCACATGTCTTAGTGTTGAAAAACCACTTTTGCACTTGTATTAGTGTGGAAAAACCACTTTTCGCACTTGTGTTAGTGTTGAAAAACCACTTTTCGCACTTGTGTTGGTGCAGGAAACCACTTTTGCACTTGTATTAGTGTGGAAAAACCACTTTTCGCACTTGTGTTAGTGTTGAAAAACCACTTTTCGCACTTGTGTTAGTGTTGAAAAACCACTTTTCGCACTTGTGTTGGTGCAGGAAACCACTTTTGCACTTGTATTAGTGAGGAAAAAACACTTTTTGCACTTGTGATAGTGTTGAAAAACCACTTTTCGCACTTGTGTTAGTGTTGAAAAACCACTTTTCGCACTTGTGTTGTGGGTGCAGGAAACCACTTTTGCACCTGTATTAGTGTGGAAAAACCACTTTTTGCACTTGTGTTAGTGTTGAAAAACCACTTTTCGCACTTGTGTTAGTGTTGAAAAACCACTTTTTGCACTTGTGTTAGTGTTGAAAAACCACTTTTCGCACTTGTGTTGGTGCAGGAAACCACTTTTGCACTTGTGATAGTGTTGAAAAACCACTTTTCACACTTGTGTTAGTGTTGAAAAACCACTTTTCGCACTTGTGTTGGTGCAGGAAACCACTTTTGCACTTGTATTAGTGGGGAAAACTACTTTTCGCACTTGTGTTAGTGTTGAAAAACCACTTTTCGCACTTGTGTTAGTGTTGAAAAACCACTTTTCGCACTTGTGTTGGTGCAGGAAACCACTTTTGCACTTGTATTAGTGTGGAAAAAACACTTTTCGCACTTGTGTTCGTGTTGAAAAACCACTTTTCGCACTTGTGTTGGTGAAGGAAACCACTTTTCGCACTTGTGTTAGTGTTGAAAACCCACTTTTCGCACATGTGTTAGTGAAGGAAACCACTTTTCGCACTTGTGTTGGTGCAGGAAACCACTTTTGCACTTGTATTAGTGTGGCAAAAACACTTTTTGCACTTGTGATAGTGTTGAAAAACCACTTTTCGCACTTGTGTTAGTGTTGAAAAACCACTTTTCGCACTTGTGTTGGTGCAGGAAACCACTTTTGCACTTGTATTAGTGTGGAAAAACCACTTTTCGCACTTGTGTTAGTGTTGAAAAAACACTTTTCGCACTTGTGTTAGTGTTGAAAAACCACTTTTCGCACTTGTGTTGGTGCAGGAAACCACTTTTGCACTTGTATTAGTGTGGAAAAACCACTTTTCGCACTTGTGTTAGTGTTGAAAAACCACTTCTCGCACTTGTGTTAGTGTTGAAAAACCACTTTTCGCACTGGTGTTGGTGAAGGAAACCACTTTTCGCACTTGTGTTAGTGTTGAAAAACCACTTTTCGCACTTGTGTTAGTGTTGAAAAACCACTTTTCGCACTTGTGTTGGTGCAGGAAACCACTTTTGCACTTGTATTAGTGTGGAAAAAACACTTTTCGCACTTGTGTTAGTGTTGAAAAATCACTTTTCGCACTTGTGTTGGTGCAGGAAACCACTTTTGCGCTTGTATTAGTGTGGATAAACCACTTTTCGCACTTGTGTTAGTGTTGAAAAACCACTTTTCGCACTTGTGTTAGTGTTGAAAAACCACTTTTCGCACTTGTGTTGGTGCAGGAAACCACTTTTGCACTTGTATTAGTGTGGAAAAAACACTTTTTGCACTTGTGATAGTGTTGAAAAAACACTTTTCGCACTTGTGTTCGTGTTGAAAAACCACTTTCGCACTTGTGTTGGTGCAGGAAACCACTTTTGCACTTGTATTAGTGTGGAAAAAACACTATATGCACTTGTGATAGTGTTGAAAAACCACTTTTCGCACTTGTGTTAGTGTTGAAAAACCACTTTTCGCACTTGTGTTGATGCAGGAAACCACTTTTGCACTTGTATTAGTGTGGAAAAACCACTTTTCGCACTTGTGTTAGTGTTGAAAAACCACTTTTCGCACTTGTGTTAGTGTTGAAAAACCACTTTTCGCACTTGTGTTAGTGTTGAAAAACCACTTTTCGCACATGTCTTAGTGTTGAAAAACCACTTTTGCACTTGTATTAGTGTGGAAAAACCACTTTTCGCACTTGTGTTAGTGTTGAAAAACCACTTTTCGCACTTGTGTTGGTGCAGGAAACCACTTTTGCACTTGTATTAGTGTGGAAAAACCACTTTTCGCACTTGTGTTAGTGTTGAAAAACCACTTTTCGCACTTGTGTTAGTGTTGAAAAACCACTTTTCGCACTTGTGTTGGTGCAGGAAACCACTTTTGCACTTGTATTAGTGAGGAAAAAACACTTTTTGCACTTGTGATAGTGTTGAAAAACCACTTTTCGCTCTTGTGTTAGTGTTGAAAAACCACTTTTCGCACTTGTGTTGTGGGTGCAGGAAACCACTTTTGCACTTGTATTAGTGTGGAAAAACCACTTTTTGCACTTGTGTTAGTGTTGAAAAACCACTTTTCGCACTTGTGTTAGTGTTGAAAAACCACTTTTTGCACTTGTGTTAGTGTTGAAAAACCACTTTTCGCACTTGTGTTGGTGCAGGAAACCACTTTTGCACTTGTGATAGTGTTGAAAAACCACTTTTCACACTTGTGTTAGTGTTGAAAAACCACTTTTCGCACTTGTGTTGGTGCAGGAAACCACTTTTGCACTTGTATTAGTGGGGAAAACTACTTTTCGCACTTGTGTTAGTGTTGAAAAACCACTTTTCGCACTTGTGTTAGTGTTGAAAAACCACTTTTCGCACTTGTGTTGGTGCAGGAAACCACTTTTGCACTTGTATTAGTGTGGAAAAAACACTTTTCGCACTTGTGTTCGTGTTGAAAAACCACTTTTCGCACTTGTGTTGGTGCAGGAAACCACTTTTGCACTTGTATTAGTGTGGAAAAACCACTTTTCGCACTTGTGTTAGTGTTGAAAAACCACTTTTCGCACTTGTGTTGATGCAGGAAACCACTTTTGCACTTGTATTAGTGTGGAAAAACCACTTTTCGCACTTGTGTTAGTGTTGAAAAACCACTTTTCGCACTTGTGTTAGTGTTGAAAAACCACTTTTCCCACTTGTATTAGTGTGGAAAAAACACTATATGCACTTGTGATAGTGTTGAAAAACCACTTTTCGCACTTGTGTTAGTGTTGAAAAACCACTTTTCGCACTTGTGTTGATGCAGGAAACCACTTTTGCACTTGTATTAGTGTGGAAAAACCACTTTTCGCACTTGTGTTAGTGTTGAAAAACCACTTTTCGCACTTGTGTTAGTGTTGAAAAACCACTTTTCGCACTTGTGTTAGTGTTGAAAAACCACTTTTCGCACATGTCTTAGTGTTGAAAAACCACTTTTGCACTTGTATTAGTGTGGAAAAACCACTTTTCGCACTTGTGTTAGTGTTGAAAAACCACTTTTCACACTTGTGTTGGTGCAGGAAACCACTTTTGCACTTGTATTAGTGTGGAAAAACCACTTTTCGCACTTGTGTTAGTGTTGAAAAACCACTTTTCGCACTTGTGTTAGTGTTGAAAAACCACTTTTCGCACTTGTGTTGGTGCAGGAAACCACTTTTGCACTTGTATTAGTGTGGAAAAAACACTTTTTGCACTTGTGATAGTGTTGAAAACACACTTTTCGCACTTGTGTTAGTGTTGAAAAACCACTTTTCGCACTTGTGTTGTGGGTGCAGGAAACCACTTTTGCACTTGTATTAGTGTGGAAAAACCACTTTTTGCACTTGTGTTAGTGTTGAAAAACCACTTTTCGCACTTGTGTTAGTGTTGAAAAACCACTTTTTGCACTTGTGTTAGTGTTGAAAAACCACTTTTCGCACTTGTGTTGGTGCAGGAAACCACTTTTGCACTTGTGATAGTGTTGAAAAACCACTTTTCACACTTGTGTTAGTGTTGAAAAACCACTTTTCGCACTTGTGTTGGTGCAGGAAACCACTTTTGCACTTGTATTAGTGGGGAAAACCACTTTTCGCACTTGTGTTAGTGTTGAAAAACCACTTTTCGCACTTGTGTTAGTGTTGAAAAACCACTTTTCGCACTTGTGTTGGTGCAGGAAACCACTTTTGCACTTGTATTAGTGTGGAAAAAACACTTTTCGCACTTGTGTTAGTGTTGAAAAACCACTTTTCGCACTTGTGTTAGTGTTGAAAAACCACTTTTCGCACTTGTGTTGGTGCAGGAAACCACTTTTGCACTTGTATTAGTGTGGAAAAAACACTTTTTGCACTGGTGATAGTGTTGAAAAACCACTTTTCGCACTTGTGTTAGTGTTGAAAAATCACTTTTCGCACTTGTGTTGGTGCAGGAAACCACTTTTGCGCTTGTATTAGTGTGGCTAAACCACTTTTCGCACTTGTGTTAGTGTTGAAAAACCACTTTTCGCACTTGTATTAGTGTTGAAAAACCACTTTTTGCACTGGTGTTGTTGAAGGAAACCACTTTTCGCACTTGTGTTAGTGTTGAAAACCCACTTTTCGCACATGTGTTAGTGAAGGAAACCACTTTTCGCACTTGTGTTGGTGCAGGAAACCACTTTTGCACTTGTATTAGTGTGGCAAAAACACTTTTTGCACTTGTGATAGTGTTGAAAAACCACTTTTCGCACTTGTGTTGGTGCAGGAAACCACTTTTGCACTTGTATAACTGTGGAAAAACCACTTTTCGCACTTGTGTTAGTGTTGAAAAAATACTTTTTGCACTTGTGTTAGTGTTGAAAAACCACTTTTCGCACTTGTGTTGGTGCAGGAAACCACTTTTGCACTTGTATTAGTGTGGAAAAACCACTTTTCGCACTTGTGTTAGTGTTGAAAAACCACTTCTCGCACTTGTGTTAGTGTTGAAAAACCACTTTTCGCACTGGTGTTGGTGAAGGAAACCACTTTTCGCACTTCTGTTAGTGTTGAAAAACCACTTTTCGCACTTGTGTTAGTGTTGAAAAACCACTTTTCGCACTTGTGTTGGTGCAGGATAACCACTTTTGCACTTGTATTAGTGTGGAAAAAACACTTTTCGCACTTGTGTTAGTGTTGAAAAACCACTTTTCGCACTTGTGTTAGTGTTGAAAAACCACTTTTCGCACTTGTGTTGGTGCAGGAAACCACTTTTGCACTTGTATTAGTGTTGAAAAAACACTTTTCGCACTTGTGTTCGTGTTGAAAAACCACTTTTCGCACTTGTGTTGGTGCAGGAAACCACTTTTGTACTTGTATTAGTGTGGAAAAAACACTATATGCACTTGTGATAGTGTTGAAAAACCACTTTTCGCACTTGTGTTAGTGTTGAAAAACCACTTTTCGCACTTGTGTTGATGCAGGAAACCACTTTTGCACTTGTATTAGTGTGGAAAAACCACTTTTCGCACTTGTGTTAGTGTTGAAAAACCACTTTTCGCACTTGTGTTGGTGTTGAAAAACCACTTTTCGCACTTGTGTTAGTGTTGAAAAACCACTTTTCGCACATGTGTTAGTGTTGAAAAACCACTTTTGCACTTGTATTAGTGTGGAAAAACCACTTTTCGCACTTGTGTTAGTGTTGAAAAACCACTTTTCGCACTTGTGTTAGTGTTGAAAAACCACTTTTTGCACTTGTGTTAGTGTTGAAAAACCACTTTTCGCACTTGTGTTGGTGCAGGAAACCACTTTTGCACTTGTGATAGTGTTGAAAAACCACTTTTCACACTTGTGTTAGTGTTGAAAAACCACTTTTCGCATTTGTGTTGGTGCAGGAAACCACTTTTGCACTTGTATTAGTGTGGAAAACCACTTTTCGCACTTGTGTTAGTGTTGAAAAACCACTTTTCGCACTTGTGTTAGTGTTGAAAAACCACTATTCGCACTTGTGTTGGTGCAGGAAACCACTTTTGCACTTGTATTAGTGTGGAAAAAACACTTTTCGCACTTGTGTTAGTGTTGAAAAACCACTTTTCGCACTTGTGTTAGTGTTGAAAAACCACTTTTCGCACTTGTGTTGGTGCAGGAAACCACTTTTGCACTTGTATTAGTGTGGAAAAAACACTTTTTGTACTGGTGATAGTGTTGAAAAACCACTTTTCGCACTTGTGTTAGTGTTGAAAAATCACTTTTCGCACTTGTGTTGCTGCAGGAAACCACTTTTGCGCTTGTATTAGTGTGGATAAACCACTTTTCGCACTTGTGTTAGTGTTGAAAAACCACTTTTCGCACTTGTGTTAGTGTTGAAAAACCACTTTTCGCACTTGTGTTGGTGCAGGAAACCACTTTTGCACTTGTATTAGTGTGGAAATAACACTTTTTGCACTTGTGATAGTGTTGAAAAACCACTTTTCGCACTTGTGTTAGTGTTGAAAAACCACTTTTCGCACTTGTGTTGGTGCAGGAAACCACTTTTGCACTTGTATTAGTGTGGAAAACCACTTTTCGCACTTGTGTTAGTGTTGAAAAACCACTTTTCGCACTGGTGTTGGTGAAGGAAACCACTTTTCGCACTTGTGTTAGTGTTGAAAACCCACTTTTCGCACATGTGTTAGTGTTGAAAAACCACTTTTCGCACTTGTGTTAGTGAAGGAAACCACTTTTCGCACTTGTGTTAGTGTTGAAAACCCACTTTTCGCACTTGTGTTAGTGTTGAAATCCACTTTTCGCACTTGTGTTGGTGCAGGAAACCACTTTTGCACTTGTATTAGTGTGGAAAAAACACTTTTTGCACTTGTGTTAGTGACTTTTCACACTTGTGTTGGTGCAGGAAACCACTTTTGCACTTGTATTAGTGTGGCAAAAACACTTTTTGCACTTGTGGTAGTGTTGAAAAACCACTTTTCGCACTTGTGTTAGTGTTGAAAAACCACTTTTCGCACTTGTGTTGGTGCAGGAAACCACTTTTGCACTTGTATTAGTGTGGAAAAACCACTTTTCGCACTTGTGATAGTGTTGAAAAACCACTTTTCGCACTTGTGTTAGTGTTGAAAAACCACTTTTCGCACTTGTGTTGGTGCAGGAAACCACTTTTGCACTTGTATTAGTGTGGAAAACCACTTTTCGCACTTGTGTTAGTGTTGAAAAACCACTTTTCGCACTGGTGTTGGTGAAGGAAACCACTTTTCGCACTTGTGTTAGTGTTGAAAACCCACTTTTCGCACATGTGTTAGTGTTGAAAAACCACTTTTCGCACTTGTGTTAGTGAAGGAAACCACTTTTTGCACTTGTGTTAGTGTTGAAAACCCACTTTTCGCACTTGTGTTAGTGTTGAAAAACCACTTTTCGCACTTGTGTTGGTGCAGGAAACCACTTTTGCACTTGTATTAGTGTGGAAAAACCACTTTTCGCACTTGTGTTAGTGTTGAAAAACCACTTTTCGCACTTGTGTTGGTGCAGGAAACCACTTTTGCACTTGTATTAGTGTGGAAAAACACTTTTTGCACTTGTGATAGTGTTGAAAAACCACTTTTCGCACTTGTGTTAGTGTTGAAAAACCACTTTTCGCACTTGTGTTCGTGCAGGAAACCACTTTTGCACTTGTATTGGTGTGGAAAAACCACTTTTCGCACTTGCGTTAGTGTTGAAAAACCACTTTTCGCACTTGTGTTGGTGCAGGAAACCACTTTTGCACTTGTATTAGTTTGGAAAAAACCACTTTTCGCACTTGTGTTAGTGTTGAAAAACCACTTTTCGCACTGGTGTTGGTGAAGGAAACCACTTTTCGCACTTGTGTTAGTGTTGAAAACCCACTTTTCGCACATGTGTTAGTGAAGGAAACCACTTTTCGCACTTGTGTTGGTGCAGGAAACCACTTTTGCACTTGTATTAGTGTGGCAAAAACACTTTTTGCACTTGTGATAGTGTTGAAAAACCACTTTTCGCACTTGTGTTAGTGTTGAAAAACCACTTTTCGCACTTGTGTTGGTGCAGGAAACCACTTTTGCACTTGTATTAGTGTGGAAAAACCACTTTTCGCACTTGTGTTAGTGTTGAAAAAACACTTTTCGCACTTGTGTTAGTGTTGAAAAACCACTTTTCGCACTTGTGTTGGTGCAGGAAACCACTTTTGCACTTGTATACACAAAGAATTAAGTTAAGCACCCCTACACAAAGAATTAAGTTAAGCACCCCCTAATATATATTCTTTTGGGACATGTTTGGGACATGTTGGGACGACAAATTGCGAAGATGGTCCCTCCAATAGCCAATCTGGATGAATTGGAACGTGCATTACATCGGGAATGGAACAACCTGCCACAGCAACGCATACGACGGCTTACAGGGTCTATGAGACGTAGGGTTGAGTCAGTGATCCGATCACGTGGGTCCTACACACGTTATTGACGCAAAGATCGCTAGAGGTCTTCTCAGAACAATGACTGTACGTTAGAAAACATAAACGTCATCCACACTGTCCGTGATGGACCTATAGCTCCATACTTAAATTGAGGTGAAAATATGCCTAAAATTCCCAAAAAATTTCACCTTAAATTATTCAGAATAAAATATTGAAAACGGCATGATTGTTATGTTTTTATGTGACCATAATATCACTTCTCCAGAAAATATAGCAATATCATGGGTATATTACACTGTTTTGACGACAACAAACTTGTAATGTGCGAGGTTGTAAAAAAACGGGGGGGGTGCTTAACTTAATTCTTTGTGTATATTAGTGTGGAAAAACCACTTTTCGCACTTGTGTTAGTGTTGAAAAACCACTTCTCGCACTTGTGTTAGTGTTGAAAAACCACTTTTCGCACTGGTGTTGGTGAAGGAAACCACTTTTCGCACTTGTGTTAGTGTTGAAAAACCACTTTTCGCACTTGTGTTAGTGTTGAAAAACCACTTTTCGCACTTGTGTTGGTGCAGGAAACCACTTTTGCACTTGTATTAGTGTGGAAAAAACACTTTTCGCACTTGTGTTAGTGTTGAAAAATCACTTTTCGCACTTGTGTTGGTGCAGGAAACCACTTTTGCGCTTGTATTAGTGTGGATAAACCACTTTTCGCACTTGTGTTAGTGTTGAAAAACCACTTTTCGCACTTGTGTTAGTGTTGAAAAACCACTTTTCGCACTTGTGTTGGTGCAGGAAACCACTTTTGCACTTGTATTAGTGTGGAAAAAACACTTTTTGCACTTGTGATAGTGTTGAAAAAACACTTTTCGCACTTGTGTTCGTGTTGAAAAACCACTTTTCGCACTTGTGTTGGTGCAGGAAACCACTTTTGCACTTGTATTAGTGTGGAAAAAACACTATATGCACTTGTGATAGTGTTGAAAAACCACTTTTCGCACTTGTGTTAGTGTTGAAAAACCACTTTTCGCACTTGTGTTGATGCAGGAAACCACTTTTGCACTTGTATTAGTGTGGAAAAACCACTTTTCGCACTTGTGTTAGTGTTGAAAAACCACTTTTCGCACTTGTGTTAGTGTTGAAAAACCACTTTTCGCACTTGTGTTAGTGTTGAAAAACCACTTTTCGCACATGTCTTAGTGTTGAAAAACCACTTTTGCACTTGTATTAGTGTGGAAAAACCACTTTTCGCACTTGTGTTAGTGTTGAAAAACCACTTTTCGCACTTGTGTTGGTGCAGGAAACCACTTTTGCACTTGTATTAGTGTGGAAAAACCACTTTTCGCACTTGTGTTAGTGTTGAAAAACCACTTTTCGCACTTGTGTTAGTGTTGAAAAACCACTTTTCGCACTTGTGTTGGTGCAGGAAACCACTTTTGCACTTGTATTAGTGAGGAAAAAACACTTTTTGCACTTGTGATAGTGTTGAAAAACCACTTTTCGCACTTGTGTTAGTGTTGAAAAACCACTTTTCGCACTTGTGTTGAGGGTGCAGGAAACCACTTTTGCACTTGTATTAGTGTGGAAAAACCACTTTTTGCACTTGTGTTAGTGTTGAAAAACCACTTTTCGCACTTGTGTTAGTGTTGAAAAACCACTTTTTGCACTTGTGTTAGTGTTGAAAAACCACTTTTCGCACTTGTGTTGGTGCAGGAAACCACTTTTGCACTTGTGATAGTGTTGAAAAACCACTTTTCACACTTGTGTTAGTGTTGAAAAACCACTTTTCGCACTTGTGTTGGTGCAGGAAACCACTTTTGCACTTGTATTAGTGGGGAAAACCACTTTTCGCACTTGTGTTAGTGTTGAAAAACCACTTTTCGCACTTGTGTTAGTGTTGAAAAACCACTTTTCGCACTTGTGTTGGTGCAGGAAACCACTTTTGCACTTGTATTAGTGTGGAAAAAACACTTTTCGCACTTGTGTTCGTGTTGAAAAACCACTTTTCGCACTTGTGTTGGTGCAGGAAACCACTTTTGCACTTGTATTAGTGTGGAAAAAACACTATATGCACTTGTGATAGTGTTGAAAAACCACTTTTCGCACTTGTGTTAGTGTTGAAAAACCACTTTTCGCACTTGTGTTGATGCAGGAAACCACTTTTGCACTTGTATTAGTGTGGAAAAACCACTTTTCGCACTTGTGTTAGTGTTGAAAAACCACTTTTCGCACTTGTGTTAGTGTTGAAAAACCACTTTTCGCACTTGTGTTAGTGTTGAAAAACCACTTTTCGCACATGTCTTAGTGTTGAAAAACCACTTTTGCACTTGTATTAGTGTGGAAAAACCACTTTTCGCACTTGTGTTAGTGTTGAAAAACCACTTTTCGCACTTGTGTTGGTGCAGGAAACCACTTTTGCACTTGTATTAGTGTGGAAAAACCACTTTTCGCACTTGTGTTAGTGTTGAAAAACCACTTTTCGCACTTGTGTTAGTGTTGAAAAACCACTTTTCGCACTTGTGTTGGTGCAGGAAACCACTTTTGCACTTGTATTAGTGTGGAAAAAACACTTTTTCAACTTGTGATAGTGTTGAAAACACACTTTTCACACTTGTGTTAGTGTTGAAAAACCACTTTTCGCACTTGTGTTGTGGGTGCAGGAAACCACTTTTGCACTTGTATTAGTGTGGAAAAACCACTTTTTGCACTTGTGTTAGTGTTGAAAAACCACTTTTCGCACTTGTGTTAGTGTTGAAAAACCACTTTTTGCACTTGTGTTAGTGTTGAAAAACCACTTTTCGCACTTGTGTTGGTGCAGGAAACCACTTTTGCACTTGTGATAGTGTTGAAAAACCACTTTTCACACTTGTGTTAGTGTTGAAAAACCACTTTTCGCACTTGTGTTGGTGCAGGAAACCACTTTTGCACTTGTATTAGTGGGGAAAACCACTTTTCGCACTTGTGTTAGTGTTGAAAAACCACTTTTCGCACTTGTGTTAGTGTTGAAAAACCACTTTTCGCACTTGTGTTGGTGCAGGAAACCACTTTTGCACTTGTATTAGTGTGGAAAAAACAATTTTCGCACTTGTGTTAGTGTTGAAAAACCACTTTTCGCACTTGTGTTAGTGTTGAAAAACCACTTTTCGCACTTGTGTTGGTGCAGGAAACCACTTTTGCACTTGTATTAGTGTGGAAAAAACACTTTTTGCACTGGTGATAGTGTTGAAAAACCACTTTTCGCACTTGTGTTAGTGTTGAAAAATCACTTTTCGCACTTGTGTTGGTGCAGGAAACCACTTTTGCGCTTGTATTAGTGTGGCTAAACCACTTTTCGCACTTGTGTTAGTGTTGAAAAACCACTTTTCGCACTTGTATTAGTGTTGAAAAACCACTTTTCGCACTGGTGTTGTTGAAGGAAACCACTTTTCGCACTTGTGTTAGTGTTGAAAACCCACTTTTCGCACATGTGTTAGTGAAGGAAACCACTTTTCGCACTTGTGTTGGTGCAGGAAACCACTTTTGCACTTGTATTAGTGTGGCAAAAACACTTTTTGCACTTGTGATAGTGTTGAAAAACCACTTTTCGCACTTGTGTTAGTGTTGAAAAACCACTTTTCGCACTTGTGTTGGTGCAGGAAACCACTTTTGCACTTGTATAACTGTGGAAAAACCACTTTTCGCACTTGTGTTAGTGTTGAAAAAACACTTTTTGCACTTGTGTTAGTGTTGAAAAACCACTTTTCGCACTTGTGTTGGTGCAGGAAACCACTTTTGCACTTGTATTAGTGTGGAAAAACCACTTTTCGCACTTGTGTTAGTGTTGAAAAACCACTTCTCGCACTTGTGTTAGTGTTGAAAAACCACTTTTCGCACTGGTGTTGGTGAAGGAAACCACTTTTCGCACTTCTGTTAGTGTTGAAAAACCACTTTTCGCACTTGTGTTAGTGTTGAAAAACCACTTTTCGCACTTGTGTTGGTGCAGGAAACCACTTTTGCACTTGTATTAGTGTGGAAAAAACACTTTTCGCACTTGTGTTAGTGTTGAAAAACCACTTTTCGCACTTGTGTTAGTGTTGAAAAACCACTTTTCGCACTTGTGTTAGTGTTGAAAAACAACTTTTCGCACTTGTGTTAGTGTTGAAAAACCACTTTTTGCACTTGTGTTAGTGTTGAAAAACCACTTTTCGCACTTGTGTTGGTGCAGGAAACCACTTTTGCACTTGTGATAGTGTTGAAAAACCACTTTTCACACTTGTGTTGGTGCAGGAAACCACTTTTGCACTTGTGATAGTGTTGAAAAACCACTTTTCACACTTGTGTTAGTGTTGAAAAACCACTTTTCGCACTTGTGTTGGTGCAGGAAACCACTTTTGCACTTGTATTAGTGGGGAAAACCACTTTTGCACTTGTGATAGTGTTGAAAAACCACTTTTCACACTTGTGTTGGTGCAGGAAACCACTTTTGCACTTGTGATAGTGTTGAAAAACCACTTTTCACACTTGTGTTAGTGTTGAAAAACCACTTTTCGCACTTGTGTTGGTGCAGGAAACCACTTTTGCACTTGTATTAGTGTGGAAAAACCACTTTTTGCACTTGTGTTAGTGTTGAAAAACCACTTTTCGCACTTGTGTTAGTGTTGAAAAACCACTTTTTGCACTTGTGTTAGTGTTGAAAAACCACTTTTCGCACTTGTGTTGGTGCAGGAAACCACTTTTGCACTTGTGATAGTGTTGAAAAACCACTTTTCACACTTGTGTTAGTGTTGAAAAACCACTTTTCGCACTTGTGTTGGTGCAGGAAACCACTTTTGCACTTGTATTAGTGGGGAAAACCACTTTTCGCACTTGTGTTAGTGTTGAAAAACCACTTTTCGCACTTGTGTTAGTGTTGAAAAACCACTTTTCGCACTTGTGTTGGTGCAGGAAACCACTTTTGCACTTGTATTAGTGTGGAAAAACCACTTTTCGCACTTGTGTTAGTGTTGAAAAACCACTTTTCGCACTTGTGTTAGTGTTGAAAAACCACTTTTCGCACTTGTGTTGGTGCAGGAAACCACTTTTGCACTTGTATTAGTGAGGAAAAAACACTTTTTGCACTTGTGATAGTGTTGAAAAACCACTTTTCGCACTTGTGTTAGTGTTGAAAAACCACTTTTCGCACTTGTGTTGAGGGTGCAGGAAACCACTTTTGCACTTGTATTAGTGTGGAAAAACCACTTTTTGCACTTGTGTTAGTGTTGAAAAACCACTTTTCGCACTTGTGTTAGTGTTGAAAAACCACTTTTTGCACTTGTGTTAGTGTTGAAAAACCACTTTTCGCACTTGTGTTGGTGCAGGAAACCACTTTTGCACTTGTGATAGTGTTGAAAAACCACTTTTCACACTTGTGTTAGTGTTGAAAAACCACTTTTCGCACTTGTGTTGGTGCAGGAAACCACTTTTGCACTTGTATTAGTGGGGAAAACCACTTTTCGCACTTGTGTTAGTGTTGAAAAACCACTTTTCGCACTTGTGTTAGTGTTGAAAAACCACTTTTCGCACTTGTGTTGTTGCAGGAAACCACTTTTGCACTTGTGATAGTGTTGAAAAACCACTTTTCACACTTGTGTTAGTGTTGAAAAATCACTTTTCGCACTTGTGTTGGTGCAGGAAACCACTTTTGCGCTTGTATTAGTGTGGCTAAACCACTTTTCGCACTTGTGTTAGTGTTGAAAAACCACTTTTCGCACTTGTATTAGTGTTGAAAAACCACTTTTCGCACTGGTGTTGTTGAAGGAAACCACTTTTCGCACTTGTGTTAGTGTTGAAAACCCACTTTTCGCACATGTGTTAGTGAAGGAAACCACTTTTCGCACTTGTGTTGGTGCAGGAAACCACTTTTGCACTTGTATTAGTGTGGCAAAAACACTTTTTGCACTTGTGATAGTGTTGAAAAACCACTTTTCGCACTTGTGTTAGTGTTGAAAAACCACTTTTCGCACTTGTGTTGGTGCAGGAAACCACTTTTGCACTTGTATAACTGTGGAAAAACCACTTTTCGCACTTGTGTTAGTGTTGAAAAAACACTTTTTGCACTTGTGTTAGTGTTGAAAAACCACTTTTCGCACTTGTGTTGGTGCAGGAAACCACTTTTGCACTTGTATTAGTGTGGAAAAACCACTTTTCGCACTTGTGTTAGTGTTGAAAAACCACTTCTCGCACTTGTGTTAGTGTTGAAAAACCACTTTTCGCACTGGTGTTGGTGAAGGAAACCACTTTTCGCACTTCTGTTAGTGTTGAAAAACCACTTTTCGCACTTGTGTTAGTGTTGAAAAACCACTTTTCGCACTTGTGTTGGTGCAGTAAACCACTTTTGCACTTGTATTAGTGTGGAAAAAACACTTTTCGCACTTGTGTTAGTGTTGAAAAACCACTTTTCGCACTTGTGTTAGTGTTGAAAAACCACTTTTCGCACTTGTGTTGGTGCAGGAAACCACTTTTGCACTTGTATTAGTGTTGAAAAAACACTTTTCGCACTTGTGTTCGTGTTGAAAAACCACTTTTCGCACTTGTGTTGGTGCAGGAAACCACTTTTGCACTTGTATTAGTGTGGAAAAAACACTATATGCACTTGTGATAGTGTTGAAAAACCACTTTTCGCACTTGTGTTAGTGTTGAAAAACCACTTTTCGCACTTGTGTTGATGCAGGAAACCACTTTTGCACTTGTATTAGTGTGGAAAAACCACTTTTCGCACTTGTGTTAGTGTTGAAAAACCACTTTTCGCACTTGTGTTGGTGTTGAAAAACCACTTTTCGCACTTGTGTTAGTGTTGAAAAACCACTTTTCGCACATGTGTTAGTGTTGAAAAACCACTTTTGCACTTGTATTAGTGTGGAAAAACCACTTTTCGCACTTGTGTTAGTGTTGAAAAACCACTTTTCGCACTTGTGTTAGTGTTGAAAAACCACTTTTTGCACTTGTGTTAGTGTTGAAAAACCACTTTTCGCACTTGTGTTGGTGCAGGAAACCACTTTTGCACTTGTGATAGTGTTGAAAAACCACTTTTCACACTTGTGTTAGTGTTGAAAAACCACTTTTCGCACTTGTGTTGGTGCAGGAAACCACTTTTGCACTTGTATTAGTGTGGAAAACCACTTTTCGCACTTGTGTTAGTGTTGAAAAACCACTTTTCGCACTTGTGTTAGTGTTGAAAAACCACTTTTCGCACTTGTGTTGGTGCAGGAAACCACTTTTGCACTTGTATTAGTGTGGAAAAAACACTTTTCGCACTTGTGTTAGTGTTGAAAAACCACTTTTCGCACTTGTGTTAGTGTTGAAAAACCACTTTTCGCACTTGTGTTGGTGCAGGAAACCACTTTTGCACTTGTATTAGTGTGGAAAAAACACTTTTTGTACTGGTGATAGTGTTGAAAAACCACTTTTCGCACTTGTGTTAGTGTTGAAAAATCACTTTTCGCACTTGTGTTGGTGCAGGAAACCACTTTTGCGCTTGTATTAGTGTGGATAAACCACTTTTCGCACTTGTGTTAGTGTTGAAAAACCACTTTTCGCACTTGTGTTAGTGTTGAAAAACCACTTTTCGCACTTGTGTTGGTGCAGGAAACCACTTTTGCACTTGTATTAGTGTGGAAATAACACTTTTTGCACTTGTGATAGTGTTGAAAAACCACTTTTCGCACTTGTGTTAGTGTTGAAAAACCACTTTTCGCACTTGTGTTGGTGCAGGAAACCACTTTTGCACTTGTATTAGTGTGGAAAACCGCTTTTCGCACTTGTGTTAGTGTTGAAAAACCACTTTTCGCACTGGTGTTGGTGAAGGAAACCACTTTTCGCACTTGTGTTAGTGTTGAAAACCCACTTTTCGCACATGTGTTAGTGTTGAAAAACCACTTTTCGCACTTGTGTTAGTGAAGGAAACCACTTTTCGCACTTGTGTTAGTGTTGAAAACCCACTTTTCGCACTTGTGTTAGTGTTGAAATCCACTTTTCGCACTTGTGTTGGTGCAGGAAACCACTTTTGCACTTGTATTAGTGTGGAAAAAACACTTTTTGCACTTGTGTTAGTGACTTTTCACACTTGTGTTGGTGCAGGAAACCATTTTTGCACTTGTCATAGTGTGGAAAAAACACTTTTTGCAATTGTGATAGTGTTGAAAAACCACTTTTCGCACTTGTGTTAGTGTTGAAAAACCACTTTTCGCACTTGTGTTCGTGCAGGAAACCACTTTTGCACTTGTATTGGTGTGGAAAAACCACTTTTCGCACTTGCGTTAGTGTTGAAAAACCACTTTTCGCACTTGTGTTGGTGCAGGAAACCACTTTTGCACTTGTATTAGTTTGGAAAAAACCACTTTTCGCACTTGTGTTAGTGTTGAAAAACCACTTTTCGCACTGGTGTTGGTGAAGGAAACCACTTTTCGCACTTGTGTTAGTGTTGAAAACCCACTTTTCGCACATGTGTTAGTGAAGGAAACCACTTTTCGCACTTGTGTTGGTGCAGGAAACCACTTTTGCACTTGTATTAGTGTGGCAAAAACACTTTTTGCACTTGTGATAGTGTTGAAAAACCACTTTTCGCACTTGTGTTAGTGTTGAAAAACCACTTTTCGCACTTGTGTTGGTGCAGGAAACCACTTTTGCACTTGTATTAGTGTGGAAAAACCACTTTTCGCACTTGTGTTAGTGTTGAAAAAACACTTTTCGCACTTGTGTTAGTGTTGAAAAACCACTTTTCGCACTTGTGTTGGTGCAGGAAACCACTTTTGCACTTGTATTAGTGTGGAAAAACCACTTTTCGCACTTGTGTTAGTGTTGAAAAACCACTTCTCGCACTTGTGTTAGTGTTGAAAAACCACTTTTCGCACTGGTGTTGGTGAAGGAAACCACTTTTCGCACTTGTGTTAGTGTTGAAAAACCACTTTTCGCACTTGTGTTAGTGTTGAAAAACCACTTTTCGCACTTGTGTTGGTGCAGGAAACCACTTTTGCACTTGTATTAGTGTGGAAAAAACACTTTTCGCACTTGTGTTAGTGTTGAAAAATCACTTTTCGCACTTGTGTTGGTGCAGGAAACCACTTTTGCGCTTGTATTAGTGTGGATAAACCACTTTTCGCACTTGTGTTAGTGTTGAAAAACCACTTTTCGCACTTGTGTTAGTGTTGAAAAACCACTTTTCGCACTTGTGTTGGTGCAGGAAACCACTTTTGCACTTGTATTAGTGTGGAAAAAACACTTTTTGCACTTGTGATAGTGTTGAAAAAACACTTTTCGCACTTGTGTTCGTGTTGAAAAACCACTTTTCGCACTTGTGTTGGTGCAGGAAACCGCTTTTGCACTTGTATTAGTGTGGAAAAAACACTATATGCACTTGTGATAGTGTTGAAAAACCACTTTTCGCACTTGTGTTAGTGTTGAAAAACCACTTTTCGCACTTGTGTTGATGCAGGAAACCACTTTTGCACTTGTATTAGTGTGGAAAAACCACTTTTCGCACTTGTGTTAGTGTTGAAAAACCACTTTTCGCACTTGTGTTAGTGTTGAAAAACCACTTTTCGCACTTGTGTTGGTGCAGGAAACCACTTTTGCACTTGTATTAGTGTGGAAAAAACACTATATGCACTTGTGATAGTGTTGAAAAACCACTTTTCGCACTTGTGTTAGTGTTGAAAAACCACTTTTCGCACTTGTGTTGATGCAGGAAACCACTTTTGCACTTGTATTAGTGTGGAAAAACCACTTTTCGCACTTGTGTTAGTGTTGAAAAACCACTTTTCGCACTTGTGTTGGTGTTGAAAAACCACTTTTCGCACTTGTGTTAGTGTTGAAAAACCACTTTTCGCACATGTGTTAGTGTTGAAAAACCACTTTTGCACTTGTATTAGTGTGGAAAAACCACTTTTCGCACTTGTGTTAGTGTTGAAAAACCACTTTTCGCACTTGTGTTAGTGTTGAAAAACCACTTTTTGCACTTGTGTTAGTGTTGAAAAACCACTTTTCGCACTTGTGTTGGTGCAGGAAACCACTTTTGCACTTGTGATAGTGTTGAAAAACCACTTTTCACACTTGTGTTAGTGTTGAAAAACCACTTTTCGCACTTGTGTTGGTGCAGGAAACCACATTTGCACTTGTATTAGTGTGGAAAACCACTTTTCGCACTTGTGTTAGTGTTGAAAAACCACTTTTCGCACTTGTGTTAGTGTTGAAAAACCACTTTTCGCACTTGTGTTGGTGCAGGAAACCACTTTTGCACTTGTATTAGTGTGGAAAAAACACTTTTCGCACTTGTGTTAGTGTTGAAAAACCACTTTTCGCACTTGTGTTAGTGTTGAAAAACCACTTTTCGCACTTGTGTTGGTGCAGGAAACCACTTTTGCACTTGTATTAGTGTGGAAAAAACACTTTTTGTACTGGTGATAGTGTTGAAAAACCACTTTTCGCACTTGTGTTAGTGTTGAAAAATCACTTTTCGCACTTGTGTTGGTGCAGGAAACCACTTTTGCGCTTGTATTAGTGTGGATAAACCACTTTTCGCACTTGTGTTAGTGTTGAAAAACCACTTTTCGCACTTGTGTTAGTGTTGAAAAACCACTTTTCGCACTTGTGTTGGTGCAGGAAACCACTTTTGCACTTGTATTAGTGTGGAAATAACACTTTTTGCACTTGTGATAGTGTTGAAAAACCACTTTTCGCACTTGTGTTAGTGTTGAAAAACCACTTTTCGCACTTGTGTTGGTGAAGGAAACCACTTTTGCACTTGTATTAGTGTGGAAAACCACTTTTCGCACTTGTGTTAGTGTTGAAAAACCACTTTTCGCACTGGTGTTGGTGAAGGAAACCACTTTTCGCACATGTCTTAGTGTTGAAAAACCACTTTTGCACTTGTATTAGTGTGGAAAAACCACTTTTCGCACTTGTGTTAGTGTTGAAAAACCACTTTTCGCACTTGTGTTGGTGCAGGAAACCACTTTTGCACTTGTATTAGTGTGGAAAAACCACTTTTCGCACTTGTGTTAGTGTTGAAAAACCACTTTTCGCACTTGTGTTAGTGTTGAAAAACCACTTTTCGCACTTGTGTTGGTGCAGGAAACCACTTTTGCACTTGTATTAGTGAGGAAAAAACACTTTTTGCACTTGTGATAGTGTTGAAAAACCACTTTTCGCACTTGTGTTAGTGTTGAAAAACCACTTTTCGCACTTGTGTTGAGGGTGCAGGAAACCACTTTTGCACTTGTATTAGTGTGGAAAAACCACTTTTTGCACTTGTGTTAGTGTTGAAAAACCACTTTTCGCACTTGTGTTAGTGTTGAAAAACCACTTTTTGCACTTGTGTTAGTGTTGAAAAACCACTTTTCGCACTTGTGTTGGTGCAGGAAACCACTTTTGCACTTGTGATAGTGTTGAAAAACCACTTTTCACACTTGTGTTAGTGTTGAAAAACCACTTTTCGCACTTGTGTTGGTGCAGGAAACCACTTTTGCACTTGTATTAGTGGGGAAAACCACTTTTCGCACTTGTGTTAGTGTTGAAAAACCACTTTTCGCACTTGTGTTAGTGTTGAAAAACCACTTTTCGCACTTGTGTTGGTGCAGGAAACCACTTTTGCACTTGTGATAGTGTTGAAAAACCACTTTTCACACTTGTGTTAGTGTTGAAAAATCACTTTTCGCACTTGTGTTGGTGCAGGAAACCACTTTTGCGCTTGTATTAGTGTGGCTAAACCACTTTTCGCACTTGTGTTAGTGTTGAAAAACCACTTTTCGCACTTGTATTAGTGTTGAAAAACCACTTTTCGCACTGGTGTTGTTGAAGGAAACCACTTTTCGCACTTGTGTTAGTGTTGAAAACCCACTTTTCGCACATGTGTTAGTGAAGGAAACCACTTTTCGCACTTGTGTTGGTGCAGGAAACCACTTTTGCACTTGTATTAGTGTGGCAAAAACACTTTTTGCACTTGTGATAGTGTTGAAAAACCACTTTTCGCACTTGTGTTAGTGTTGAAAAACCACTTTTCGCACTTGTGTTGGTGCAGGAAACCACTTTTGCACTTGTATAACTGTGGAAAAACCACTTTTCGCACTTGTGTTAGTGTTGAAAAAACACTTTTTGCACTTGTGTTAGTGTTGAAAAACCACTTTTCGCACTTGTGTTGGTGCAGGAAACCACTTTTGCACTTGTATTAGTGTGGAAAAACCACTTTTCGCACTTGTGTTAGTGTTGAAAAACCACTTCTCGCACTTGTGTTAGTGTTGAAAAACCACTTTTCGCACTGGTGTTGGTGAAGGAAACCACTTTTCGCACTTCTGTTAGTGTTGAAAAACCACTTTTCGCACTTGTGTTAGTGTTGAAAAACCACTTTTCGCACTTGTGTTGGTGCAGTAAACCACTTTTGCACTTGTATTAGTGTGGAAAAAACACTTTTCGCACTTCTGTTAGTGTTGAAAAACCACTTTTCGCACTTGTGTTAGTGTTGAAAAACCACTTTTCGCACTTGTGTTGGTGCAGGAAACCACTTTTGCACTTGTATTAGTGTTGAAAAAACACTTTTCGCACTTGTATTCGTGTTGAAAAACCACTTTTCGCACTTGTGTTGGTGCAGGAAACCACTTTTGCACTTGTATTAGTGTGGAAAAAACACTATATGCACTTGTGATAGTGTTGAAAAACCACTTTTCGCACTTGTGTTAGTGTTGAAAAACCACTTTTCGCACTTGTGTTGATGCAGGAAACCACTTTTGCACTTGTATTAGTGTGGAAAAACCACTTTTCGCACTTGTGTTAGTGTTGAAAAACCACTTTTCGCACTTGTGTTGGTGTTGAAAAACCACTTTTCGCACTTGTGTTAGTGTTGAAAAACCACTTTTCGCACATGTGTTAGTGTTGAAAAACCACTTTTGCACTTGTATTAGTGTGGAAAAACCACTTTTCGCACTTGTGTTAGTGTTGAAAAACCACTTTTCGCACTTGTGTTGGTGCAGGAAACCACTTTTGCACTTGTATTAGTGTGGAAAAAACACTATATGCACTTGTGATAGTGTTGAAAAACCACTTTTCGCACTTGTGTTAGTGTTGAAAAACCACTTTTCGCACTTGTGTTGATGCAGGAAACCACTTTTGCACTTGTATTAGTGTGGAAAAACCACTTTTCGCACTTCTGTTAGTGTTGAAAAACCACTTTTCGCACTTGTGTTAGTGTTGAAAAACCACTTTTCGCACTTGTGTTGGTGCAGGAAACCACTTTTGCACTTGTATTAGTGTGGAAAAAACACTATATGCACTTGTGATAGTGTTGAAAAACCACTTTTCGCACTTGTGTTAGTGTTGAAAAACCACTTTTCGCACTTGTGTTGATGCAGGAAACCACTTTTGCACTTGTATTAGTGTGGAAAAACCACTTTTCGCACTTGTGTTAGTGTTGAAAAACCACTTTTCGCACTTGTGTTGGTGTTGAAAAACCACTTTTCGCACTTGTGTTAGTGTTGAAAAACCACTTTTCGCACATGTGTTAGTGTTGAAAAACCACTTTTGCACTTGTATTAGTGTGGAAAAACCACTTTTCGCACTTGTGTTAGTGTTGAAAAACCACTTTTCGCACTTGTGTTAGTGTTGAAAAACCACTTTTTGCACTTGTGTTAGTGTTGAAAAACCACTTTTCGCACTTGTGTTGGTGCAGGAAACCACTTTTGCACTTGTGATAGTGTTGAAAAACCACTTTTCACACTTGTGTTAGTGTTGAAAAACCACTTTTCGCACTTGTGTTGGTGCAGGAAACCACATTTGCACTTGTATTAGTGTGGAAAACCACTTTTCGCACTTGTGTTAGTGTTGAAAAACCACTTTTCGCACTTGTGTTAGTGTTGAAAAACCACTTTTCGCACTTGTGTTGGTGCAGGAAACCACTTTTGCACTTGTATTAGTGTGGAAAAAACACTTTTCGCACTTGTGTTAGTGTTGAAAAACCACTTTTCGCACTTGTGTTAGTGTTGAAAAACCACTTTTCGCACTTGTGTTGGTGCAGGAAACCACTTTTGCACTTGTATTAGTGTGGAAAAAACACTTTTTGTACTGGTGATAGTGTTGAAAAACCACTTTTCGCACTTGTGTTAGTGTTGAAAAATCACTTTTCGCACTTGTGTTGGTGCAGGAAACCACTTTTGCGCTTGTATTAGTGTGGATAAACCACTTTTCGCACTTGTGTTAGTGTTGAAAAACCACTTTTCGCACTTGTGTTAGTGTTGAAAAACCACTTTTCGCACTTGTGTTGGTGCAGGAAACCACTTTTGCACTTGTATTAGTGTGGAAATAACACTTTTTGCACTTGTGATAGTGTTGAAAAACCACTTTTCGCACTTGTGTTAGTGTTGAAAAACCACTTTTCGCACTTGTGTTGGTGCAGGAAACCACTTTTGCACTTGTATTAGTGTGGAAAACCACTTTTCGCACTTGTGTTAGTGTTGAAAAACCACTTTTCGCACTGGTGTTGGTGAAGGAAACCACTTTTCGCACATGTCTTAGTGTTGAAAAACCACTTTTGCACTTGTATTAGTGTGGAAAAACCACTTTTCGCACTTGTGTTAGTGTTGAAAAACCACTTTTCGCACTTGTGTTGGTGCAGGAAACCACTTTTGCACTTGTATTAGTGTGGAAAAACCACTTTTCGCACTTGTGTTAGTGTTGAAAAACCACTTTTCGCACTTGTGTTAGTGTTGAAAAACCACTTTTCGCACTTGTGTTGGTGCAGGAAACCACTTTTGCACTTGTATTAGTGAGGAAAAAACACTTTTTGCACTTGTGATAGTGTTGAAAAACCACTTTTCGCACTTGTGTTAGTGTTGAAAAACCACTTTTCGCACTTGTGTTGAGGGTGCAGGAAACCACTTTTGCACTTGTATTAGTGTGGAAAAACCACTTTTTGCACTTGTGTTAGTGTTGAAAAACCACTTTTCGCACTTGTGTTAGTGTTGAAAAACCACTTTTTGCACTTGTGTTAGTGTTGAAAAACCACTTTTCGCACTTGTGTTGGTGCAGGAAACCACTTTTGCACTTGTATTAGTGGGGAAAACCACTTTTCGCACTTGTGTTAGTGTTGAAAAACCACTTTTCGCACTTGTGTTAGTGTTGAAAAACCACTTTTCGCACTTGTGTTGGTGCAGGAAACCACTTTTGCACTTGTGATAGTGTTGAAAAACCACTTTTCACACTTGTGTTAGTGTTGAAAAATCACTTTTCGCACTTGTGTTGGTGCAGGAAACCACTTTTGCGCTTGTATTAGTGTGGCTAAACCACTTTTCGCACTTGTGTTAGTGTTGAAAAACCACTTTTCGCACTTCTGTTAGTGTTGAAAAACCACTTTTCGCACTTGTGTTAGTGTTGAAAAACCACTTTTCGCACTTGTGTTGGTGCAGTAAACCACTTTTGCACTTGTATTAGTGTGGAAAAAACACTTTTCGCACTTGTGTTAGTGTTGAAAAACCACTTTTCGCACTTGTGTTAGTGTTGAAAAACCACTTTTCGCACTTGTGTTCGGTGCAGGAAACCACTTTTGCACTTGTATTAGTGTTGAAAAAACACTTTTCGCACTTGTATTCGTGTTGAAAAACCACTTTTCGCACTTGTGTTGGTGCAGGAAACCACTTTTGCACTTGTATTAGTGTGGAAAAAACACTATATGCACTTGTGATAGTGTTGAAAAACCACTTTTCGCACTTGTGTTAGTGTTGAAAAACCACTTTTCGCACTTGTGTTGATGCAGGAAACCACTTTTGCACTTGTATTAGTGTGGAAAAACCACTTTTCGCACTTGTGTTAGTGTTGAAAAACCACTTTTCGCACTTGTGTTGGTGTTGAAAAACCACTTTTCGCACTTTGTGTTAGTGTTGAAAAACCACTTTTCGCACATGTGTTAGTGTTGAAAAACCACTTTTGCACTTGTATTAGTGTGGAAAAACCACTTTTCGCACTTGTGTTAGTGTTGAAAAACCACTTTTCGCACTTGTGTTGGTGCAGGAAACCACTTTTGCACTTGTATTAGTGTGGAAAAAACACTATATGCACTTGTGATAGTGTTGAAAAACCACTTTTCGCACTTGTGTTAGTGTTGAAAAACCACTTTTCGCACTTGTGTTGATGCAGGAAACCACTTTTGCACTTGTATTAGTGTGGAAAAACCACTTTTCGCACTTCTGTTAGTGTTGAAAAACCACTTTTCGCACTTGTGTTAGTGTTGAAAAACCACTTTTCGCACTTGTGTTGGTGCAGGAAACCACTTTTGCACTTGTATTAGTGTGGAAAAAACACTATATGCACTTGTGATAGTGTTGAAAAACCACTTTTCGCACTTGTGTTAGTGTTGAAAAACCACTTTTCGCACTTGTGTTGATGCAGGAAACCACTTTTGCACTTGTATTAGTGTGGAAAAACCACTTTTCGCACTTGTGTTAGTGTTGAAAAACCACTTTTCGCACTTGTGTTGGTGTTGAAAAACCACTTTTCGCACTTGTGTTAGTGTTGAAAAACCACTTTTCGCACATGTGTTAGTGTTGAAAAACCACTTTTGCACTTGTATTAGTGTGGAAAAACCACTTTTCGCACTTGTGTTAGTGTTGAAAAACCACTTTTCGCACTTGTGTTAGTGTTGAAAAACCACTTTTTGCACTTGTGTTAGTGTTGAAAAACCACTTTTCGCACTTGTGTTGGTGCAGGAAACCACTTTTGCACTTGTGATAGTGTTGAAAAACCACTTTTCACACTTGTGTTAGTGTTGAAAAACCACTTTTCGCACTTGTGTTGGTGCAGGAAACCACATTTGCACTTGTATTAGTGTGGAAAACCACTTTTCGCACTTGTGTTAGTGTTGAAAAAACCACTTTTCGCACTTGTGTTAGTGTTGAAAAACCACTTTTCGCACTTGTGTTGGTGCAGGAAACCACTTTTGCACTTGTATTAGTGTGGAAAAAACACTTTTCGCACTTGTGTTAGTGTTGAAAAACCACTTTTCGCACTTGTGTTAGTGTTGAAAAACCACTTTTCGCACTTGTGTTGGTGCAGGAAACCACTTTTGCGCTTGTATTAGTGTGGAAAAAACACTTTTTGTACTGGTGATAGTGTTGAAAAACCACTTTTCGCACTTGTGTTAGTGTTGAAAAATCACTTTTCGCACTTGTGTTGGTGCAGGAAACCACTTTTGCGCTTGTATTAGTGTGGATAAACCACTTTTCGCACTTGTGTTAGTGTTGAAAAACCACTTTTCGCACTTGTGTTAGTGTTGAAAAACCACTTTTCGCACTTGTGTTGGTGCAGGAAACCACTTTTGCACTTGTATTAGTGTGGAAATAACACTTTTTGCACTTGTGATAGTGTTGAAAAACCACTTTTCGCACTTGTGTTAGTGTTGAAAAACCACTTTTCGCACTTGTGTTGGTGCAGGAAACCACTTTTGCACTTGTATTAGTGTGGAAAACCACTTTTCGCACTTGTGTTAGTGTTGAAAAACCACTTTTCGCACTGGTGTTGGTGAAGGAAACCACTTTTCGCACATGTCTTAGTGTTGAAAAACCACTTTTGCACTTGTATTAGTGTGGAAAAACCACTTTTCGCACTTGTGTTAGTGTTGAAAAACCACTTTTCGCACTTGTGTTGGTGCAGGAAACCACTTTTGCACTTGTATTAGTGTGGAAAAACCACTTTTCGCACTTGTGTTAGTGTTGAAAAACCACTTTTCGCACTTGTGTTAGTGTTGAAAAACCACTTTTCGCACTTGTGTTGGTGCAGGAAACCACTTTTGCACTTGTATTAGTGAGGAAAAAACACTTTTTGCACTTGTGATAGTGTTGAAAAACCACTTTTCGCACTTGTGTTAGTGTTGAAAAACCACTTTTCGCACTTGTGTTGAGGGTGCAGGAAACCACTTTTGCACTTGTATTAGTGTGGAAAAACCACTTTTTGCACTTGTGTTAGTGTTGAAAAACCACTTTTCGCACTTGTGTTAGTGTTGAAAAACCACTTTTTGCACTTGTGTTAGTGTTGAAAAACCACTTTTCGCACTTGTGTTGGTGCAGGAAACCACTTTTGCACTTGTGATAGTGTTGAAAAACCACTTTTCACACTTGTGTTAGTGTTGAAAAACCACTTTTCGCACTTGTGTTGGTGCAGGAAACCACTTTTGCACTTGTATTAGTGGGGAAAACCACTTTTCGCACTTGTGTTAGTGTTGAAAAACCACTTTTCGCACTTGTGTTAGTGTTGAAAAACCACTTTTCGCACTTGTGTTGGTGCAGGAAACCACTTTTGCACTTGTGATAGTGTTGAAAAACCACTTTTCACACTTGTGTTAGTGTTGAAAAATCACTTTTCGCACTTGTGTTGGTGCAGGAAACCACTTTTGCGCTTGTATTAGTGTGGCTAAACCACTTTTCGCACTTGTGTTAGTGTTGAAAAACCACTTTTCGCACTTGTATTAGTGTTGAAAAACCACTTTTCGCACTGGTGTTGTTGAAGGAAACCACTTTTCGCACTTGTGTTAGTGTTGAAAACCCACTTTTCGCACATGTGTTAGTGAAGGAAACCACTTTTCGCACTTGTGTTGGTGCAGGAAACCACTTTTGCACTTGTATTAGTGTGGCAAAAACACTTTTTGCACTTGTGATAGTGTTGAAAAACCACTTTTCGCACTTGTGTTAGTGTTGAAAAACCACTTTTCGCACTTGTGTTGGTGCAGGAAACCACTTTTGCACTTGTATAACTGTGGAAAAACCACTTTTCGCACTTGTGTTAGTGTTGAAAAAACACTTTTTGCACTTGTGTTAGTGTTGAAAAACCACTTTTCGCACTTGTGTTGGTGCAGGAAACCACTTTTGCACTTGTATTAGTGTGGAAAAACCACTTTTCGCACTTGTGTTAGTGTTGAAAAACCACTTCTCGCACTTGTGTTAGTGTTGAAAAACCACTTTTCGCACTGGTGTTGGTGAAGGAAACCACTTTTCGCACTTCTGTTAGTGTTGAAAAACCACTTTTCGCACTTGTGTTAGTGTTGAAAAACCACTTTTCGCACTTGTGTTGGTGCAGTAAACCACTTTTGCACTTGTATTAGTGTGGAAAAAACACTTTTTGCACTTGTGTTAGTGTTGAAAAACCACTTTTCGCACTTGTGTTAGTGTTGAAAAACCACTTTTCGCACTTGTGTTGGTGCAGGAAACCACTTTTGCACTTGTATTAGTGTTGAAAAAACACTTTTCGCACTTGTGTTCGTGTTGAAAAACCACTTTTCGCACTTGTGTTGGTGCAGGAAACCACTTTTGCACTTGTATTAGTGTGGAAAAAACACTATATGCACTTGTGATAGTGTTGAAAAACCACTTTTCGTACTTGTGTTAGTGTTGAAAAACCACTTTTCGCACTTGTGTTGATGCAGGAAACCACTTTTGCACTTGTATTAGTGTGGAAAAACCACTTTTCGCACTTGTGTTAGTGTTGAAAAACCACTTTTCGCACTTGTGTTGGTGTTGAAAAACCACTTTTCGCACTTGTGTTAGTGTTGAAAAACCACTTTTCGCACATGTGTTAGTGTTGAAAAACCACTTTTGCACTTGTATTAGTGTGGAAAAACCACTTTTCGCACTTGTGTTAGTGTTGAAAAACCACTTTTCGCACTTGTGTTAGTGTTGAAAAACCACTTTTTGCACTTGTGTTAGTGTTGAAAAACCACTTTTCACACTTGTGTTGGTGCAGGAAACCACTTTTGCACTTGTGATAGTGTTGAAAAACCACTTTTCACACTTGTGTTAGTGTTGAAAAACCACTTTTCGCACTTGTGTTGGTGCAGGAAACCACTTTTGCACTTGTATTAGTGTGGAAAACCACTTTTTGCACTTGTGTTAGTGTTGAAAAACCACTTTTCGCACTTGTGTTAGTGTTGAAAAACCACTTTTCGCACTTGTGTTGGTGCAGGAAACCACTTTTGCACTTGTATTAGTGTGGAAAAAACACTTTTCGCACTTGTGTTAGTGTTGAAAAACCACTTTTCGCACTTGTGTTAGTGTTGAAAAACCACTTTTCGCACTTGTGTTGGTGCAGGAAACCACTTTTGCACTTGTATTAGTGTGGAAAAAACACTTTTTGTACTGGTGATAGTGTTGAAAAACCACTTTTCGCACTTGTGTTAGTGTTGAAAAATCACTTTTCGCACTTGTGTTGGTGCAGGAACCCACTTTTGCGCTTGTATTAGTGTGGATAAACCACTTTTCGCACTTGTGTTAGTGTTGAAAAACCACTTTTCGCACTTGTGTTAGTGTTGAAAAACCACTTTTCGCACTTGTGTTGGTGCAGGAAACCACTTTTGCACTTGTATTAGTGTGGAAATAACACTTTTTGCACTTGTGATAGTGTTGAAAAACCACTTTTCGCACTTGTGTTAGTGTTGAAAAACCACTTTTCGCACTTGTGTTGGTGCAGGAAACCATTTTTGCACTTGTATTAGTGTGGAAAACCACTTTTCGCACTTGTGTTAGTGTTGAAAAACCACTTTTCGCACTGGTGTTGGTGAAGGAAACCACTTTTCGCACTTGTGTTAGTGTTGAAAACCCACTTTTCGCACATGTGTTAGTGTTGAAAAACCACTTTTCGCACTTGTGTTAGTGAAGGAAACCACTTTTCGCACTTGTGTTAGTGTTGAAAACCCACTTTTCGCACTTGTGTTAGTGTTGAAATCCAATTTTCGCACTTGTGTTGGTGCAGGAAACCACTTTTGCACTTGTATTAGTGTGGAAAAAACACTTTTTGCACTTGTGTTAGTGACTTTTCACACTTGTGTTGGTGCAGGAAACCATTTTTGCACTTGTCATAGTGTGGAAAAAACACTTTTTGCACTTGTGATAGTGTTGAAAAACCACTTTTCGCACTTGTGTTAGTGTTGAAAAACCACTTTTCGCACTTGTGTTCGTGCAGGAAACCACTTTTGCACTTGTATTGGTGTGGAAAAACCACTTTTCGCACTTGCGTTAGTGTTGAAAAACCACTTTTCGCACTTGTGTTGGTGCAGGAAACCACTTTTGCACTTGTATTAGTTTGGAAAAAACCACTTTTCGCACTTGTGTTAGTGTTGAAAAACCACTTTTCGCACTGGTGTTGGTGAAGGAAACCACTTTTCGCACTTGTGTTAGTGTTGAAAACCCACTTTTCGCACATGTGTTAGTGAAGGAAACCACTTTTCGCACTTGTGTTGGTGCAGGAAACCACTTTTGCACTTGTATTAGTGTGGCAAAAACACTTTTTGCACTTGTGATAGTGTTGAAAAACCACTTTTCGCACTTGTGTTAGTGTTGAAAAACCACTTTTCGCACTTGTGTTGGTGCAGGAAACCACTTTTGCACTTGTATTAGTGTGGAAAAACCACTTTTCGCACTTGTGTTAGTGTTGAAAAAACACTTTTCGCACTTGTGTTAGTGTTGAAAAACCACTTTTCGCACTTGTGTTGGTGCAGGAAACCACTTTTGCACTTGTATTAGTGTGGAAAAACCACTTTTCGCACTTGTGTTAGTGTTGAAAAACCACTTCTCGCACTTGTGTTAGTGTTGAAAAACCACTTTTCGCACTGGTGTTGGTGAAGGAAACCACTTTTCGCACTTGTGTTAGTGTTGAAAAACCACTTTTCGCACTTGTGTTAGTGTTGAAAAACCACTTTTCGCACTTGTGTTGGTGCAGGAAACCACTTTTGCACTTGTATTAGTGTGGAAAAAACACTTTTCGCACTTGTGTTAGTGTTGAAAAATCACTTTTCGCACTTGTGTTGGTGCAGGAAACCACTTTTGCGCTTGTATTAGTGTGGATAAACCACTTTTCGCACTTGTGTTAGTGTTGAAAAACCACTTTTCGCACTTGTGTTAGTGTTGAAAAACCACTTTTCGCACTTGTGTTGGTGCAGGAAACCACTTTTGCACTTGTATTAGTGTGGAAAAAACACTTTTTGCACTTGTGATAGTGTTGAAAAAACACTTTTCGCACTTGTGTTCGTGTTGAAAAACCACTTTTCGCACTTGTGTTGGTGCAGGAAACCACTTTTGCACTTGTATTAGTGTGGAAAAAACACTATATGCACTTGTGATAGTGTTGAAAAACCACTTTTCGCACTTGTGTTAGTGTTGAAAAACCACTTTTCGCACTTGTGTTGATGCAGGAAACCACTTTTGCACTTGTATTAGTGTGGAAAAACCACTTTTCGCACTTGTGTTAGTGTTGAAAAACCACTTTTCGCACTTGTGTTAGTGTTGAAAAACCACTTTTCGCACTTGTGTTGGTGCAGGAAACCACTTTTGCACTTGTATTAGTGTGGAAAAAACACTATATGCACTTGTGATAGTGTTGAAAAACCACTTTTCGCACTTGTGTTAGTGTTGAAAAACCACTTTTCGCACTTGTGTTGATGCAGGAAACCACTTTTGCACTTGTATTAGTGTGGAAAAACCACTTTTCGCACTTGTGTTAGTGTTGAAAAACCACTTTTCGCACTTGTGTTGGTGTTGAAAAACCACTTTTCGCACTTGTGTTAGTGTTGAAAAACCACTTTTCGCACATGTGTTAGTGTTGAAAAACCACTTTTGCACTTGTATTAGTGTGGAAAAACCACTTTTCGCACTTGTGTTAGTGTTGAAAAACCACTTTTCGCACTTGTGTTAGTGTTGAAAAACCACTTTTTGCACTTGTGTTAGTGTTGAAAAACCACTTTTCGCACTTGTGTTGGTGCAGGAAACCACTTTTGCACTTGTGATAGTGTTGAAAAACCACTTTTCACACTTGTGTTAGTGTTGAAAAACCACTTTTCGCACTTGTGTTGGTGCAGGAAACCACATTTGCACTTGTATTAGTGTGGAAAACCACTTTTCGCACTTGTGTTAGTGTTGAAAAACCACTTTTCGCACTTGTGTTAGTGTTGAAAAACCACTTTTCGCACTTGTGTTGGTGCAGGAAACCACTTTTGCACTTGTATTAGTGTGGAAAAAACACTTTTCGCACTTGTGTTAGTGTTGAAAAACCACTTTTCGCACTTGTGTTAGTGTTGAAAAACCACTTTTCGCACTTGTGTTGGTGCAGGAAACCACTTTTGCACTTGTATTAGTGTGGAAAAAACACTTTTTGTACTGGTGATAGTGTTGAAAAACCACTTTTCGCACTTGTGTTAGTGTTGAAAAATCACTTTTCGCACTTGTGTTGGTGCAGGAAACCACTTTTGCGCTTGTATTAGTGTGGATAAACCACTTTTCGCACTTGTGTTAGTGTTGAAAAACCACTTTTCGCACTTGTGTTAGTGTTGAAAAACCACTTTTCGCACTTGTGTTGGTGCAGGAAACCACTTTTGCACTTGTATTAGTGTGGAAATAACACTTTTTGCACTTGTGATAGTGTTGAAAAACCACTTTTCGCACTTGTGTTAGTGTTGAAAAACCACTTTTCGCACTTGTGTTGGTGCAGGAAACCACTTTTGCACTTGTATTAGTGTGGAAAACCACTTTTCGCACTTGTGTTAGTGTTGAAAAACCACTTTTCGCACTGGTGTTGGTGAAGGAAACCACTTTTCGCACTTGTGTTAGTGTTGAAAACCCACTTTTCGCACATGTGTTAGTGTTGAAAAACCACTTTTCGCACTTGTGTTAGTGAAGGAAACCACTTTTCGCACTTGTGTTAGTGTTGAAAACCCACTTTTCGCACTTGTGTTAGTGTTGAAATCCACTTTTCGCACTTGTGTTGGTGCAGGAAACCACTTTTGCACTTGTATTAGTGTGGAAAAAACACTTTTTGCACTTGTGTTAGTGACTTTTCACACTTGTGTTGGTGCAGGAAACCATTTTTGCACTTGTCATAGTGTGGAAAAAACACTTTTTGCACTTGTGATAGTGTTGAAAAACCACTTTTCGCACTTGTGTTAGTGTTGAAAAACCACTTTTCGCACTTGTGTTCGTGCAGGAAACCACTTTTGCACTTGTATTGGTGTGGAAAAACCACTTTTCGCACTTGCGTTAGTGTTGAAAAACCACTTTTCGCACTTGTGTTGGTGCAGGAAACCACTTTTGCACTTGTATTAGTTTGGAAAAAACCACTTTTCGCACTTGTGTTAGTGTTGAAAAACCACTTTTCGCACTGGAGTTGGTGAAGGAAACCACTTTTCGCACTTGTGTTAGTGTTGAAAACCCACTTTTCGCACATGTGTTAGTGAAGGAAACCACTTTTCGCACTTGTGTTGGTGCAGGAAACCACTTTTGCACTTGTATTAGTGTGGCAAAAACACTTTTTGCACTTGTGATAGTGTTGAAAAACCACTTTTCGCACTTGTGTTAGTGTTGAAAAACCACTTTTCGCACTTGTGTTGGTGCAGGAAACCACTTTTGCACTTGTATTAGTGTGGAAAAACCACTTTTCGCACTTGTGTTAGTGTTGAAAAAACACTTTTCGCACTTGTGTTAGTGTTGAAAAACCACTTTTCGCACTTGTGTTGGTGCAGGAAACCACTTTTGCACTTGTATTAGTGTGGAAAAACCACTTTTCGCACTTGTGTTAGTGTTGAAAAACCACTTCTCGCACTTGTGTTAGTGTTGAAAAACCACTTTTCGCACTGGTGTTGGTGAAGGAAACCACTTTTCGCACTTGTGTTAGTGTTGAAAAACCACTTTTCGCACTTGTGTTAGTGTTGAAAAACCACTTTTCGCACTTGTGTTGGTGCAGGAAACCACTTTTGCACTTGTATTAGTGTGGAAAAAACACTTTTCGCACTTGTGTTAGTGTTGAAAAATCACTTTTCGCACTTGTGTTGGTGCAGGAAACCACTTTTGCGCTTGTATTAGTGTGGATAAACCACTTTTCGCACTTGTGTTAGTGTTGAAAAACCACTTTTCGCACTTGTGTTAGTGTTGAAAAACCACTTTTCGCACTTGTGTTGGTGCAGGAAACCACTTTTGCACTTGTATTAGTGTGGAAAAAACACTTTTTGCACTTGTGATAGTGTTGAAAAAACACTTTTCGCACTTGTGTTCGTGTTGAAAAACCACTTTTCGCACTTGTGTTGGTGCAGGAAACCACTTTTGCACTTGTATTAGTGTGGAAAAAACACTATATGCACTTGTGATAGTGTTGAAAAACCACTTTTCGCACTTGTGTTAGTGTTGAAAAACCACTTTTCGCACTTGTGTTGATGCAGGAAACCACTTTTGCACTTGTATTAGTGTGGAAAAACCACTTTTCGCACTTGTGTTAGTGTTGAAAAACCACTTTTCGCACTTGTGTTAGTGTTGAAAAACCACTTTTCGCACTTGTGTTAGTGTTGAAAAACCACTTTTCGCACATGTCTTAGTGTTGAAAAACCACTTTTGCACTTGTATTAGTGTGGAAAAACCACTTTTCGCACTTGTGTTAGTGTTGAAAAACCACTTTTCGCACTTGTGTTGGTGCAGGAAACCACTTTTGCACTTGTATTAGTGTGGAAAAACCACTTTTCGCACTTGTGTTAGTGTTGAAAAACCACTTTTCGCACTTGTGTTAGTGTTGAAAAACCACTTTTCGCACTTGTGTTGGTGCAGGAAACCACTTTTGCACTTGCATTAGTGAGGAAAAAACACTTTTTGCACTTGTGATAGTGTTGAAAAACCACTTTTCGCACTTGTGTTAGTGTTGAAAAACCACTTTTCGCACTTGTGTTGAGGGTGCAGGAAACCACTTTTGCACTTGTATTAGTGTGGAAAAACCACTTTTTGCACTTGTGTTAGTGTTGAAAAACCACTTTTCGCACTTGTGTTAGTGTTGAAAAACCACTTTTTGCACTTGTGTTAGTGTTGAAAAACCACTTTTCGCACTTGTGTTGGTGCAGGAAACCACTTTTGCACTTGTGATAGTGTTGAAAAACCACTTTTCACACTTGTGTTAGTGTTGAAAAACCACTTTTCGCACTTGTGTTGGTGCAGGAAACCACTTTTGCACTTGTATTAGTGGGGAAAACCACTTTTCGCACTTGTGTTAGTGTTGAAAAACCACTTTTCGCACTTGTGTTAGTGTTGAAACACCACTTTTCGCACTTGTGTTGGTGCAGGAAACCACTTTTGCACTTGTATTAGTGTGGAAAAAACACTTTTCGCACTTGTGTTCGTGTTGAAAAACCACTTTTCGCACTTGTGTTGGTGCAGGAAACCACTTTTGCACTTGTATTAGTGTGGAAAAAACACTATATGCACTTGTGATAGTGTTGAAAAACCACTTTTCGCACTTGTGTTAGTGTTGAAAAACCACTTTTCGCACTTGTGTTGATGCAGGAAACCACTTTTGCACTTGTATTAGTGTGGAAAAACCACTTTTCGCACTTGTGTTAGTGTTGAAAAACCACTTTTCGCACTTGTGTTAGTGTTGAAAAACCACTTTTCGCACTTGTGTTAGTGTTGAAAAACCACTTTTCGCACATGTCTTAGTGTTGAAAAACCACTTTTGCACTTGTATTAGTGTGGAAAAACCACTTTTCGCACTTGTGTTAGTGTTGAAAAACCACTTTTCGCACTTCTGTTGGTGCAGGAAACCACTTTTGCACTTGTATTAGTGTGGAAAAACCACTTTTCGCACTTGTGTTAGTGTTGAAAAACCACTTTTCGCACTTGTGTTAGTGTTGAAAAACCACTTTTCGCACTTGTGTTGGTGCAGGAAACCACTTTTGCACTTGTATTAGTGTGGAAAAAACACTTTTTCAACTTGTGATAGTGTTGAAAACACACTTTTCGCACTTGTGTTAGTGTTGAAAAACCACTTTTCGCACTTGTGTTGTGGGTGCAGGAAACCACTTTTGCACTTGTATTAGTGTGGAAAAACCACTTTTTGCACTTGTGTTAGTGTTGAAAAACCACTTTTCGCACTTGTGTTAGTGTTGAAAAACCACTTTTTGCACTTGTGTTAGTGTTGAAAAACCACTTTTCGCACTTGTGTTGGTGCAGGAAACCACTTTTGCACTTGTGATAGTGTTGAAAAACCACTTTTCACACTTGTGTTAGTGTTGAAAAACCACTTTTCGCACTTGTGTTGGTGCAGGAAACCACTTTTGCACTTGTATTAGTGGGGAAAACCACTTTTCGCACTTGTGTTAGTGTTGAAAAACCACTTTTCGCACTTGTGTTAGTGTTGAAAAACCACTTTTCGCACTTGTGTTAGTGTTGAAAAACCACTTTTCGCACTTGTGTTGGTGCAGGAAACCACTTTTGCACTTGTATTAGTGTGGAAATAACACTTTTTGCACTTGTGATAGTGTTGAAAAACCACTTTTCGCACTTGTGTTAGTGTTGAAAAACCACTTTTCGCACTTGTGTTGGTGCAGGAAACCACTTTTGCACTTGTATTAGTGTGGAAAACCACTTTTCGCACTTGTGTTAGTGTTGAAAAACCACTTTTCGCACTGGTGTTGGTGAAGGAAACCACTTTTCGCACTTGTGTTAGTGTTGAAAACCCACTTTTCGCACATGTGTTAGTGTTGAAAAACCACTTTTCGCACTTGTGTTAGTGAAGGAAACCACTTTTCGCACTTGTGTTAGTGTTGAAAACCCACTTTTCGCACTTGTGTTAGTGTTGAAATCCACTTTTCGCACTTGTGTTGGTGCAGGAAACCACTTTTGCACTTGTATTAGTGTGGAAAAAACACTTTTTGCACTTGTGTTAGTGACTTTTCACACTTGTGTTGGTGCAGGAAACCATTTTTGCACTTGTCATAGTGTGGAAAAAACACTTTTTGCACTTGTGATAGTGTTGAAAAACCACTTTTCGCACTTGTGTTAGTGTTGAAAAACCACTTTTCGCACTTGTGTTCGTGCAGGAAACCACTTTTGCACTTGTATTGGTGTGGAAAAACCACTTTTCGCACTTGCGTTAGTGTTGAAAAACCACTTTTCGCACTTGTGTTGGTGCAGGAAACCACTTTTGCACTTGTATTAGTTTGGAAAAAACCACTTTTCGCACTTGTGTTAGTGTTGAAAAACCACTTTTCGCACTGGAGTTGGTGAAGGAAACCACTTTTCGCACTTGTGTTAGTGTTGAAAACCCACTTTTCGCACATGTGTTAGTGAAGGAAACCACTTTTCGCACTTGTGTTGGTGCAGGAAACCACTTTTGCACTTGTATTAGTGTGGCAAAAACACTTTTTGCACTTGTGATAGTGTTGAAAAACCACTTTTCGCACTTGTGTTAGTGTTGAAAAACCACTTTTCGCACTTGTGTTGGTGCAGGAAACCACTTTTGCACTTGTATTAGTGTGGAAAAACCACTTTTCGCACTTGTGTTAGTGTTGAAAAAACACTTTTCGCACTTGTGTTAGTGTTGAAAAACCACTTTTCGCACTTGTGTTGGTGCAGGAAACCACTTTTGCACTTGTATTAGTGTGGAAAAACCACTTTTCGCACTTGTGTTAGTGTTGAAAAACCACTTCTCGCACTTGTGTTAGTGTTGAAAAACCACTTTTCGCACTGGTGTTGGTGAAGGAAACCACTTTTCGCACTTGTGTTAGTGTTGAAAAACCACTTTTCGCACTTGTGTTAGTGTTGAAAAACCACTTTTCGCACTTGTGTTGGTGCAGGAAACCACTTTTGCACTTGTATTAGTGTGGAAAAAACACTTTTCGCACTTGTGTTAGTGTTGAAAAATCACTTTTCGCACTTGTGTTGGTGCAGGAAACCACTTTTGCGCTTGTATTAGTGTGGATAAACCACTTTTCGCACTTGTGTTAGTGTTGAAAAACCACTTTTCGCACTTGTGTTAGTGTTGAAAAACCACTTTTCGCACTTGTGTTGGTGCAGGAAACCACTTTTGCACTTGTATTAGTGTGGAAAAAACACTTTTTGCACTTGTGATAGTGTTGAAAAAACACTTTTCGCACTTGTGTTCGTGTTGAAAAACCACTTTTCGCACTTGTGTTGGTGCAGGAAACCACTTTTGCACTTGTATTAGTGTGGAAAAAACACTATATGCACTTGTGATAGTGTTGAAAAACCACTTTTCGCACTTGTGTTAGTGTTGAAAAACCACTTTTCGCACTTGTGTTGATGCAGGAAACCACTTTTGCACTTGTATTAGTGTGGAAAAACCACTTTTCGCACTTGTGTTAGTGTTGAAAAACCACTTTTCGCACTTGTGTTAGTGTTGAAAAACCACTTTTCGCACTTGTGTTAGTGTTGAAAAACCACTTTTCGCACATGTCTTAGTGTTGAAAAACCACTTTTGCACTTGTATTAGTGTGGAAAAACCACTTTTCGCACTTGTGTTAGTGTTGAAAAACCACTTTTCGCACTTGTGTTGGTGCAGGAAACCACTTTTGCACTTGTATTAGTGTGGAAAAACCACTTTTCGCACTTGTGTTAGTGTTGAAAAACCACTTTTCGCACTTGTGTTAGTGTTGAAAAACCACTTTTCGCACTTGTGTTGGTGCAGGAAACCACTTTTGCACTTGCATTAGTGAGGAAAAAACACTTTTTGCACTTGTGATAGTGTTGAAAAACCACTTTTCGCACTTGTGTTAGTGTTGAAAAACCACTTTTCGCACTTGTGTTGAGGGTGCAGGAAACCACTTTTGCACTTGTATTAGTGTGGAAAAACCACTTTTTGCACTTGTGTTAGTGTTGAAAAACCACTTTTCGCACTTGTGTTAGTGTTGAAAAACCACTTTTTGCACTTGTGTTAGTGTTGAAAAACCACTTTTCGCACTTGTGTTGGTGCAGGAAACCACTTTTGCACTTGTGATAGTGTTGAAAAACCACTTTTCACACTTGTGTTAGTGTTGAAAAACCACTTTTCGCACTTGTGTTGGTGCAGGAAACCACTTTTGCACTTGTATTAGTGGGGAAAACCACTTTTCGCACTTGTGTTAGTGTTGAAAAACCACTTTTCGCACTTGTGTTAGTGTTGAAAAACCACTTTTCGCACTTGTGTTGGTGCAGGAAACCACTTTTGCACTTGCATTAGTGAGGAAAAAACACTTTTTGCACTTGTGATAGTGTTGAAAAACCACTTTTCGCACTTGTGTTAGTGTTGAAAAACCACTTTTCGCACTTGTGTTGAGGGTGCAGGAAACCACTTTTGCACTTGTATTAGTGTGGAAAAACCACTTTTTGCACTTGTGTTAGTGTTGAAAAACCACTTTTCGCACTTGTGTTAGTGTTGAAAAACCACTTTTTGCACTTGTGTTAGTGTTGAAAAACCACTTTTCGCACTTGTGTTGGTGCAGGAAACCACTTTTGCACTTGTGATAGTGTTGAAAAACCACTTTTCACACTTGTGTTAGTGTTGAAAAACCACTTTTCGCACTTGTGTTGGTGCAGGAAACCACTTTTGCACTTGTATTAGTGGGGAAAAACCACTTTTCGCACTTGTGTTAGTGTTGAAAAACCACTTTTCGCACTTGTGTTAGTGTTGAAACACCACTTTTCGCACTTGTGTTGGTGCAGGAAACCACTTTTGCACTTGTATTAGTGTGGAAAAAACACTTTTCGCACTTGTGTTGGTGCAGGAAACCACTTTTGCACTTGTATTAGTGTGGAAAAAACCACTTTTCGCACTTGTGTTAGTGTTGAAAAACCACTTTTCGCACTGGAGTTGGTGAAGGAAACCACTTTTCGCACTTGTGTTAGTGTTGAAAACCCACTTTTCGCACATGTGTTAGTGAAGGAAACCACTTTTCGCACTTGTGTTGGTGCAGGAAACCACTTTTGCACTTGTATTAGTGTGGCAAAAACACTTTTTGCACTTGTGATAGTGTTGAAAAACCACTTTTCGCACTTGTGTTAGTGTTGAAAAACCACTTTTCGCACTTGTGTTGGTGCAGGAAACCACTTTTGCACTTGTATTAGTGTGGAAAAACCACTTTTCGCACTTGTGTTAGTGTTGAAAAAACACTTTTCGCACTTGTGTTAGTGTTGAAAAACCACTTTTCGCACTTGTGTTGGTGCAGGAAACCACTTTTGCACTTGTATTAGTGTGGAAAAACCACTTTTCGCACTTGTGTTAGTGTTGAAAAACCACTTCTCGCACTTGTGTTAGTGTTGAAAAACCACTTTTCGCACTGGTGTTGGTGAAGGAAACCACTTTTCGCACTTGTGTTAGTGTTGAAAAACCACTTTTCGCACTTGTGTTAGTGTTGAAAAACCACTTTTCGCACTTGTGTTGGTGCAGGAAACCACTTTTGCACTTGTATTAGTGTGGAAAAAACACTTTTCGCACTTGTGTTAGTGTTGAAAAATCACTTTTCGCACTTGTGTTGGTGCAGGAAACCACTTTTGCGCTTGTATTAGTGTGGATAAACCACTTTTCGCACTTGTGTTAGTGTTGAAAAACCACTTTTCGCACTTGTGTTAGTGTTGAAAAACCACTTTTCGCACTTGTGTTGGTGCAGGAAACCACTTTTGCACTTGTATTAGTGTGGAAAAAACACTTTTTGCACTTGTGATAGTGTTGAAAAAACACTTTTCGCACCTTGTGTTCGTGTTGAAAAACCACTTTTCGCACTTGTGTTGGTGCAGGAAACCACTTTTGCACTTGTATTAGTGTGGAAAAAACACTATATGCACTTGTGATAGTGTTGAAAAACCACTTTTCGCACTTGTGTTAGTGTTGAAAAACCACTTTTCGCACTTGTGTTGATGCAGGAAACCACTTTTGCACTTGTATTAGTGTGGAAAAACCACTTTTCGCACTTGTGTTAGTGTTGAAAAACCACTTTTCGCACTTGTGTTAGTGTTGAAAAACCACTTTTCGCACTTGTGTTAGTGTTGAAAAACCACTTTTCGCACATGTCTTAGTGTTGAAAAACCACTTTTGCACTTGTATTAGTGTGGAAAAACCACTTTTCGCACTTGTGTTAGTGTTGAAAAACCACTTTTCGCACTTGTGTTGGTGCAGGAAACCACTTTTGCACTTGTATTAGTGTGGAAAAACCACTTTTCGCACTTGTGTTAGTGTTGAAAAACCACTTTTCGCACTTGTGTTAGTGTTGAAAAACCACTTTTCGCACTTGTGTTGGTGCAGGAAACCACTTTTGCACTTGCATTAGTGAGGAAAAAACACTTTTTGCACTTGTGATAGTGTTGAAAAACCACTTTTCGCACTTGTGTTAGTGTTGAAAAACCACTTTTCGCACTTGTGTTGAGGGTGCAGGAAACCACTTTTGCACTTGTATTAGTGTGGAAAAACCACTTTTTGCACTTGTGTTAGTGTTGAAAAACCACTTTTCGCACTTGTGTTAGTGTTGAAAAACCACTTTTTGCACTTGTGTTAGTGTTGAAAAACCACTTTTCGCACTTGTGTTGGTGCAGGAAACCACTTTTGCACTTGTGATAGTGTTGAAAAACCACTTTTCACACTTGTGTTAGTGTTGAAAAACCACTTTTCGCACTTGTGTTGGTGCAGGAAACCACTTTTGCACTTGTATTAGTGGGGAAAACCACTTTTCGCACTTGTGTTAGTGTTGAAAAACCACTTTTCGCACTTGTGTTAGTGTTGAAACACCACTTTTCGCACTTGTGTTGGTGCAGGAAACCACTTTTGCACTTGTATTAGTGTGGAAAAAACACTTTTCGCACTTGTGTTCGTGTTGAAAAACCACTTTTCGCACTTGTGTTGGTGCAGGAAACCACTTTTGCACTTGTATTAGTGTGGAAAAAACACTATATGCACTTGTGATAGTGTTGAAAAACCACTTTTCGCACTTGTGTTAGTGTTGAAAAACCACTTTTCGCACTTGTGTTGATGCAGGAAACCACTTTTGCACTTGTATTAGTGTGGAAAAACCACTTTTCGCACTTGTGTTAGTGTTGAAAAACCACTTTTCGCACTTGTGTTAGTGTTGAAAAACCACTTTTCGCACTTGTGTTAGTGTTGAAAAACCACTTTTCGCACATGTCTTAGTGTTGAAAAACCACTTTTGCACTTGTACTTAGTGTGGAAAAACCACTTTTCGCACTTGTGTTAGTGTTGAAAAACCACTTTTCGCACTTCTGTTGTGCAGGAAACCACTTTTGCACTTGTATTAGTGTGGAAAAACCACTTTTCGCACTTGTGTTAGTGTTGAAAAACCACTTTTCGCACTTGTGTTAGTGTTGAAAAACCACTTTTCGCACTTGTGTTGGTGCAGGAAACCACTTTTGCACTTGTATTAGTGTGGAAAAAACACTTTTTCAACTTGTGATAGTGTTGAAAACACACTTTTCGCACTTGTGTTAGTGTTGAAAAACCACTTTTCGCACTTGTGTTGTGGGTGCAGGAAACCACTTTTGCACTTGTATTAGTGTGGAAAAACCACTTTTTGCACTTGTGTTAGTGTTGAAAAACCACTTTTCGCACTTGTGTTAGTGTTGAAAAACCACTTTTTGCACTTGTGTTAGTGTTGAAAAACCACTTTTCGCACTTGTGTTGGTGCAGGAAACCACTCTTTTGCACTTGTGATAGTGTTGAAAAACCACTTTTCACACTTGTGTTAGTGTTGAAAAACCACTTTTCGCACTTGTGTTGGTGCAGGAAACCACTTTTGCACTTGTATTAGTGGGGAAAACCACTTTTCGCACTTGTGTTAGTGTTGAAAAACCACTTTTCGCACTTGTGTTAGTGTTGAAAAAAACCACTTTCGCACTTGTGTTGGTGCAGGAAACCACTTTTGCACTTGTATTAGTGTGGAAAAAACACTTTTCGCACTTGTGTTAGTGTTGAAAAACCACTTTTCGCACTTGTGTTAGTGTTGAAAAACCACTTTTCGCACTTGTGTTGGTGCAGGAAACCACTTTTGCACTTGTATTAGTGTGGAAAAAACACTTTTTGCACTGGTGATAGTGTTGAAAAACCACTTTTCGCACTTGTGTTAGTGTTGAAAAATCACTTTTCGCACTTGTGTTGGTGCAGGAAACCACTTTTGCGCTTGTATTAGTGTGGCTAAACCACTTTTCGCACTTGTGTTAGTGTTGAAAAACCACTTTTCGCACTTGTATTAGTGTTGAAAAACCACTTTTCGCACTGGTGTTGTTGAAGGAAACCACTTTTCGCACTTGTGTTAGTGTTGAAAACCCACTTTTCGCACATGTGTTAGTGAAGGAAACCACTTTTGCACTTGTATTAGTGTGGCAAAAACACTTTTGCACTTGTGATAGTGTTGAAAAACCACTTTTCGCACTTGTGTTAGTGTTGAAAACCACTTTTCGCACTTGTGTTGGTGCAGGAAACCACTTTTGCACTTGTATAACTGTGGAAAAACCACTTTTCGCACTTGTGTTAGTGTTGAAAAAACACTTTTTGCACTTGTGTTAGTGTTGAAAAACCACTTTTCGCACTTGTGTTGGTGCAGGAAACCACTTTTGCACTTGTATTAGTGTGGAAAAACCACTTTTCGCACTTGTGTTAGTGTTGAAAAACCACTTCTCGCACTTGTGTTAGTGTTGAAAAACCACTTTTCGCACTGGTGTTGGTGAAGGAAACCACTTTTCGCACTTCTGTTAGTGTTGAAAACCACTTTTCGCACTTGTGTTAGTGTTGAAAAACCACTTTTCGCACTTGTGTTGGTGCAGGAAACCACTTTTGCACTTGTATTAGTGTGGAAAAAACACTTTTCGCACTTGTGTTAGTCGTTGAAAAACCACTTTTCGCACTTGTGTTAGTGTTGAAAAACCACTTTTCGCACTTGTGTTGGTGCAGGAAACCACTTTTGCACTTGTATTAGTGTTGAAAAAACACTTTTCGCACTTGTGTTCGTGTTGAAAAACCACTTTTCGCACTTGTGTTGGTGCAGGAAACCACTTTTGCACTTGTATTAGTGTGGAAAAAACACTATATGCACTTGTGATAGTGTTGAACAAACCACTTTTCGCACTTGTGTTAGTGTTGAAAAACCACTTTTCGCACTTGTGTTGATGCAGGAAACCACTTTTGCACTTGTATTAGTGTGGAAAAACCACTTTTCGCACTTGTGTTAGTGTTGAAAAACCACTTTTCGCACTTGTGTTGTGTTGAAAAACCACTTTTCGCACTTGTGTTAGTGTTGAAAAACCACTTTTCGCACGATGTGTTAGTGTTGAAAAACCACTTTTGCACTTGTATTAGTGTGGAAAAACCACTTTTCGCACTTGTGTTAGTGTTGAAAAACCACTTTTCGCACTTGTGTTAGTGTTGAAAAAACCACTTTTCGCACTTGTGTTAGTGTTGAAAAACCACTTTCGCACTTGTGTTAGTGTGAAAAACCACTTTTCACACTTGTGTTGGTGCAGGAAACCACTTTTGCACTTGTATTAGTGTGGAAAAACCACTTTTCGCACTTGTGTTAGTGTTGAAAAACCACTTTTCGCACTTGTGTTAGTGTTGAAAAACCACTTTTCGCACTTGTGTTGGTGCAAGAAACCACTTTTGCACTTGTATTAGTGTGGAAAAAACACTTTTTGCACTTGTGATAGTGTTGAAAAACCACTTTTCGCACTTGTGTTAGTGTTGAAAAACCTCTTTTCGCACTTGTGTTGGTGCAGGAAACCACTTTTGCACTTGTATTAGTGTGGAAAAACCACTTTTTGCACTTGTGTTAGTGTTGAAAAACCACTTTTCGCACTTGTGTTAGTGTTGAAAAACCACTTTTTGCACTTGTGTTAGTGTTGAAAAACCACTTTTCGCACTTGTGTTGGTGCAGGAAACCACTTTTGCACTTGTGATAGTGTTGAAAAACCACTTTTCACACTTGTGTTAGTGTTGAAAAACCCACTTTTCGCACTTGTGTTGGGTGCAGGAAACCACTTTTGCACTTGTATTAGTGTGGAAAACCACTTTTCGCACTTGTGTTAGTGTTGAAAAACCACTTTTCGCACTTGTGTTAGTGTTGAAAAACCACTTTTCGCACTTGTGTTGGTGCAGGAAACCACTTTTGCACTTGTATTAGTGTGGAAAAAACACTTTTCGCACTTGTGTTAGTGTTGAAAAAACCACTTTTCGCACTTGTGTTAGTGTTGAAAAACCACTTTTCGCACTTGTGTTGGTGCAGGAAACCACTTTTTGCACTTGTATTAGTGTGGAAAAAACACTTTTTGTACTGGTGATAGTGTTGAAAAACCACTTTTCGCACTTGTGTTAGTGTTGAAAAATCACTTTTCGCACTTGTGTTGGTGCAGGAAACCACTTTTGCGCTTGTATTAGTGTGGATAAACCACTTTTCGCACTTGTGTTAGTGTTGAAAAACCACTTTTCGCACTTGTGTTAGTGTTGAAAAACCACTTTTCGCACTTGTGTTGGTGCAGGAAACCACTTTTGCACTTGTATTAGTGTGGAAATAACACTTTTTGCACTTGTGATAGTGTTGAAAAACCACTTTTCGCACTTGTGTTAGTGTTGAAAAACCACTTTTCGCACTTGTGTTGGTGCAGGAAACCACTTTTGCACTTGTATTAGTGTGGAAAACCACTTTTCGCACGTGTGTTGGTGTTGAAAAACCACTTTTCGCACTGGTGTTGGTGAAGGAAACCACTTTTCGCACTTGTGTTAGTGTTGAAAACCCACTTTTCGCACATGTGTTAGTGTTGAAAAACCACTTTTCGCACTTGTGTTAGTGAAGGAAACCACTTTTCGCACTTGTGTTAGTGTTGAAAACCCACTTTTCGCACTTGTGTTAGTGTTGAATCCACTTTTCGCACTTGTGTTGGTGCAGGAAACCACTTTTGCACTTGTATTAGTGTGGAAAAAACACTTTTTGCACTTGTGTTAGTGACTTTTCACACTTGTGTTGGTGCAGGAAACCATTTTTGCACTTGTCATAGTGTGGCAAAAACACTTTTTGCACTTGTGATAGTGTTGAAAAACCACTTTTCGCACTTGTGTTAGTGTTGAAAAACCACTTTTCGCACTTGTGTTGGTGCAGGAAACCACTTTTGCACTTGTATTGGTGTGGAAAAACCACTTTTCGCACTTGCGTTAGTGTTGAAAAACCACTTTTCGCACTTGTGTTGGTGCAGGAAACCACTTTTGCACTTGTATTAGTTTGGAAAAAACCACTTTTCGCACTTGTGTTAGTGTTGAAAAACCACTTTTCGCACTGGTGTTGGTGAAGGAAACCACTTTTCGCACTTGTGTTAGTGTTGAAAACCCACTTTTCGCACATGTGTTAGTGAAGGAAACCACTTTTCGCACTTGTGTTGGTGCAGGAAACCACTTTTGCACTTGTATTAGTGTGGCAAAAACACTTTTTGCACTTGTGATAGTGTTGAAAAACCACTTTTCGCACTTGTGTTAGTGTTGAAAAACCACTTTTCGCACTTGTGTTGGTGCAGGAAACCACTTTTGCACTTGTATTAGTGTGGAAAAACCACTTTTCGCACTTGTGTTAGTGTTGAAAAAACACTTTTCGCACTTGTGTTAGTGTTGAAAAACCACTTTTCGCACTTGTGTTGGTGCAGGAAACCACTTTTGCACTTGTATTAGTGTGGAAAAACCACTTTTCGCACTTATGTTAGTGTTGAAAAACCACTTCTCGCACTTGTGTTAGTGTTGAAAAACCACTTTTCGCACTGGTGTTGGTGAAGGAAACCACTTTTTGCACTTGTGTTAGTGTTGAAAAACCACTTTTCGCACTTGTGTTAGTGTTGAAAAACCACTTTTCGCACTTGTGTTGGTGCAGGAAACCACTTTTGCACTTGTATTAGTGTGGAAAAAACACTTTTCGCACTTGTGTTAGTGTTGAAAAATCACTTTTCGCACTTGTGTTGGTGCAGGAAACCACTTTTGCGCTTGTATTAGTGTGGATAAACCACTTTTCGCACTTGTGTTAGTGTTGAAAAACCACTTTTCGCACTTGTGTTAGTGTTGAAGTGTTGAAAAAACACTTTTCGCACTTGTGTTCGTGTTGAAAAACCACTTTTCGCACTTGTGTTGGTGCAGGAAACCACTTTTGCACTTGTATTAGTGTGGAAAAAACACTATTTGCACTTGTGATAGTGTTGAAAAAACCACTTTTCGCACTTGTGTTAGTGTTGAAAAACCACTTTTCGCACTTGTGTTGATGCATGAAACCACTTTTGCACTTGTATTAGTGTGGAAAAACCACTTTTCGCACTTGTGTTAGTGTTGAAAAACCACTTTTCGCACTTGTGTTAGTGTTGAAAAACCACTTTTCGCACTTGTGTTAGTGTTGAAAAACCACTTTTCGCACATGTGTTAGTGTTGAAAAACCACTTTTGCACTTGTATTAGTGTGGAAAAACCACTTTTCGCACTTGTGTTGGTGCAGGAAACCACTTTTGCACTTGTATTAGTGTGGAAAAACCACTTTTCGCACTTGTGTTAGTGTTGAAAAACCACTTTTCGCACTTGTGTTAGTGTTGAAAAACCACTTTTCGCACTTGTGTTGGTGCAGGAAACCACTTTTGCACTTGTATTAGTGTGGAAAAACCACTTTTCGCACTTGTGTTAGTGTTTAAAAACCACTTTTCGCACTTGTGTTAGTGTTGAAAAACCACTTTTCGCACTTGTGTTGGTGCAGGAAACCACTTTTGCACTTGTATTAGTGTGGAAAAAACACTTTTTGCACTGGTGATAGTGTTGAAAAACCACTTTTCGCACTTGTGTTAGTGTTGAAAAATCACTTTTCGCACTTGTGTTGGTGCAGGAAACCACTTTTGCGCTTGTATTAGTGTGGATAAACCACTTTTCGCACTTGTGTTAGTGTTGAAAAACCACTTTTCGCACTTGTGTTAGTGTTGAAAAACCACTTTTCGCACTTGTGTTAGTGTTGAAAAACCACTTTTCGCACTTGTGTTAGTGTTGAAAAACCACTTTTCGCACTTGTGTTGGTGCAGGAAACCACTTTTGCACTTGTATTAGTGTGGAAAAAACACTTTTTGCACTTGTGATAGTGTTGAAAAACCACTTTTCGCACTTGTGTTAGTGTTGAAAAACCACTTTTCGCACTTGTGTTAGTGTTGAAAAACCACTTTTCGCACTTGTGTTAGTGTTGAAAAACCACTTTTCGCACTTGTGTTGGTGCAAGAAACCACTTTTGCACTTGTATTAGTGTGGAAAAACACTTTTCGCACTTGTGTTAGTGTTGAAAAACCACTTTTCGCACTTGTGTTAGTGTTGAAAAACCACTTTTCGCACTTGTGTTAGTGTTGAAAAACCACTTTTCGCACTTGTGTTGGTGCAGGAAACCACTTTTGCACTTGTATTAATGTGGAAAAACCACTTTTCGCACTTGTGTTAGTGTTGAAAAACCACTTTTCGCACTTGTGTTGGTGCAGGAAACCACTTTTGCACTTGTATTAGTGTGGAAAAAACACTTTTTGCACTTGTGATAGTGTTGAAAAACCACTTTTCGCACTTGTGTTAGTGTTGAAAAACCACTTTTCGCACTTGTGTTGGTGCAGGAAACCACTTTTGCACTTGCATTAGTGTGGAAAAACCACTTTTCACACTTGTGTTATTGTTGAAAAACCACTTTTCGCACTTGTGTTAGTGTTGAAAAACCACTTTTCGCACTTGTGTTGGTGCAGGAAACCACTTTTGCACTTGTATTACTGTGGAAAAAACACTTTTTGCACTTGTGATAGTGTTGAAAAACCACTTTTCGCACTTGTGTTAGTGTTGAAAAACCACTTTTCGCACTTGTGTTAGTGTTGAAAGACCACTTTTCGCACTTGTGTTAGTGTTGAAAAACCACTTTTCACACTTGTGTTGGTGCAGGAAACCACTTTTGCACTTGTATTAGTGTGGAAAAAACACTTTTCGCACTTGTGTTAGCGTTGAAAAACCACTTTTCGCACTTGTGTTAGTGTTGAAAAACCACTTTTCACACTTGTGTTAGTGTTGAAAAACGACTTTTCGCACTTGTGTTAGTGTTGAAAAACCACTTTTCGCACTTGTGTTGGTGCAGGAAACCACTTTTGCACTTGTATTAGTGTGGAAAAAACACTTTTTGCACGTGTGATAGTGTTGAAAAAACCACTTTTTGCACTTGTGTTAGTGTTGAAAAACCACTTTTCGCACTTGTGTTGGTGCAGGAAACCACTTTTGCACTTGTATTAGTGTGGAAACTCCACTTTTCGCACTTGTGTTGGTGCAGGAAACCACTTTTTGCACTTGTGTTAGTGTTGAAAAACCACTTTTTGCACTTGTGTTAGTGTTGAAAAACCACTTTTCGCACTTGTGTTGGTGCAGGAAACCACTTTTGCACTTGTATTAGTGTGGAAAAAACACTTTTTGCACTTGTGATAGTGTTGAAAAACCACTTTTCGCACTTGTGTTAGTGTTGAAAAACCACTTTCCGCACTTGTGTTAGTGTTGAAAAACCACTTTTCGCACTTGTGTTGGTGTAGGAAACCACTTTTGCACTTGTATTAGTGCGGAAAAAACACTTTTTGCACTTGTGATAGTGTTGAAAAACCACTTTTCGCACTTGTGTTAGTGTTGAAAAACCACTTTTCGCACTTGTGTTGGTGCAGGAAACCACTTTTGCACTTGTATTAGTGTGGAAAAAACACTTTTCGCACTTGTGTTAGTGTTGAAAAATCACTTTTCGCACTTGTGTTGGTGCAGGAAACCACTTTTGCGCTTGTATTAGTGTGGATAAACCACTTTTCACACTTGTGTTAGTGTTGAAAAACCACTTTTCGCACTTGTGTTAGTGTTGAAAAACCACTTTTCGCACTTGTGTTGGTGCAGGAAACCACTTTTGCACTTGTATTAGTGTGGAAAAAACACTTTTTGCACTTGTGATAGTGTTGAAAAACCACTTTTCGCACTTGTGTTAGTGTTGAAAAACCACTTTTCGCACTTGTGTTGGTGCAGGAAACCACTTTTGCACTTGTATTAGTGTGGAAAAACCACTTTTCGCACTTGTGTTAGTGTTGAAAAACCACTTTTCGCACTTGTGTTAGTGTTGAAAAACCACTTTTCGCACTTGTGTTGGTGCAGGAAACCACTTTTGCACTTGTGATAGTGTTTAAAAACCACTTTTCGCACTTGTGTTAGTGTTGAAAAACCACTTTTTGCACTTGTGTTAGTGTTGAAAAACCACTTTTCGCACTTGTGTTGGTGCAGGAAACCACTTTTGCACTTGTGATAGTGTTGAAAAACCACTTTTCACACTTGTGTTAGTGTTGAAAAACCACTTTTCGCACTTGTGTTGGTGCAGGAAACCACTTTTGCACTTGTATTAGTGTTGAAAAACCACTTTTCGCACTTGTGTTAGTGTTGAAAAACCACTTTTCGCACTTGTGTTAGTGTTGAAAAACCACTTTTCGCACTTGTGTTAGTGTTGAAAATCCACTTTTCGCACTTGTGTTGGTGCAGGAAACCACTTTTGCACTTGTATTAGTGTGGAAAAAACACTTTTCGCACTTGTGTTAGTGTTGAAAAACCACTTTTCGCACTTGTGTTAGTGTTGAAAAACCACTTTTCGCACTTGTGTTAGTGTTGAAAAACCACTTTTCGCAACTGTGTTGGTGCAGGACACCACTTTTGCATTTGTACTAGTGTGGAAAAAACACTTTTCGCACTTGTGTTAGTGTTGAAAAACTACTTTTTGCACTTGTGTTAGTGTTGAAAAACCACTTTTCGCACTTGTGTTGGTGCAGGAAACCACTTTTGCACTTGTATTAGTGTGGAAAAAACACTTTTTGCACTGGTGATAGTGTTGAAAAACCACTTTTCGCACTTGTGTTAGTGTTGAAAAATCACTTTTCGCACTTGTGTTGGTGCAGGAAACCACTTTTGCGCTTGTATTAGTGTGGATAAACCACTTTTCGCACTTGTGTTAGTGTTGAAAAACCACTTTTCGCACTTGTGTTAGTGTTGAAAAACCACTTTTCGCACTTGTGTTGGTGCAGGAAACCACTTTTGCACTTGTATTAGAGTGGAAAAACCACTTTTCACACTGGTGTTAATGTTGAAAAACCACTTTTCGCACTTGTGTTAGTGTTGAAAAACCACTTTTCGCACTTGTGTTAGTGTTGAAAAACCACTTTTTGCACTTGTGTTAGTGTTGAAAAATCACTTTTCGCACTTGTGTTGGTGCAGGAAACCACTTTTGCACTTGTGATAGTGTTGAAAAACCACTTTTCACACTTGTGTTAGTGTTGAAAACCCACTTTTCGCACTTGTGTTGGTGCAGGAAAACACTTTTGCACTTGTATTAGTGTGGAAAACCACTTTTCGCACTTGTGTTAGTGTTGAAAAACCACTTTTCGCACTTGTGTTAGTGTTGAAAAACCACTTTTCGCACTTGTGTTGGTGCAGGAAACCACTTTTGCACTTGTATTAGTGTGGAAAAAACACTTTTCGCACTTGTGTTAGTGTTGAAAAACCACTTTTCGCACTTGTGTTAGTGTTGAAAAACCACTTTTCGCACTTGTGTTGGTGCAGGAAACCACTTTTGCACTTGTATTAGTGTGGAAAAAACACTTTTTGTACTGGTGATAGTGTTGAAAAACCACTTTTCGCACTTGTGTTAGTGTTGAAAAATCACTTTTCGCACTTGTGTTGGTGCAGGAAACCACTTTTGCGCTTGTATTAGTGTGGATAAACCACTTTTCGCACTTGTGTTAGTGTTGAAAAACCACTTTTTGCACTTGTGTTAGTGTTGAAAAACCACTTTTCGCACTTGTGTTGGTGCAGGAAACCACTTTTGCACTTGTATTAGTGTGGAAAAAACACTTTTCGCACTTGTGTTAGTGTTGAAAAATCACTTTTCGCACTTGTGTTGGTGCAGGAAACCACTTTTGCGCTTGTATTAGTGTGGATAAACCACTTTTCACACTTGTGTTAGTGTTGAAAAACCACTTTTCGCACTTGTGTTAGTGTTGAAAAACCACTTTTCGCACTTGTGTTAGTGTTGAAAAACCACTTTTCGCACTTGTGTTGGTGCAGGAAACCACTTTTGCACTTGTATTAGTGTGGAAAAAACACTTTTTGCACTTGTGATAGTGTTGAAAAACCACTTTTCGCACTTGTGTTAGTGTTGAAAACCACTTTTCGCACTTGTGTTGGTGCAGGAAACCACTTTTGCACTTGTATTAGTGTGGAAAAACCACTTTTCGCACTTGTGTTAGTGTTGAAAAACCACTTTTTGCACTTGTGTTAGTGTTGAAAAACCACTTTTCGCACTTGTGTTGGTGCAGGAAACCACTTTTGCACTTGTGATAGTGTTTAAAAACCACTTTTCGCACTTGTGTTAGTGTTGAAAAACCACTTTTTGCACTTGTGTTAGTGTTGAAAAACCACTTTTCGCACTTGTGTTGGTGCAGGAAACCACTTTTGCACTTGTGATAGTGTTGAAAAACCACTTTTCACACTTGTGTTAGTGTTGAAAAACCACTTTTCGCACTTGTGTTGGTGCAGGAAACCACTTTTGCACTTGTATTAGTGTTGAAAAACCACTTTTCGCACTTGTGTTAGTGTTGAAAAACCACTTTTCGCACTTGTGTTAGTGTTGAAAAACCACTTTTCGCACTTGTGTTAGTGTTGAAAATCCACTTTTCGCACTTGTGTTGGTGCAGGAAACCACTTTTGCACTTGTATTAGTGTGGAAAAAACACTTTTCGCACTTGTGTTAGTGTTGAAAAACCACTTTTCGCACTTGTGTTAGTGTTGAAAAACCACTTTTCGCACTTGTGTTAGTGTTGAAAAACCACTTTTCGCAACTGTGTTGGTGCAGGACACCACTTTTGCATTTGTACTAGTGTGGAAAAAACACTTTTCGCACTTGTGTTAGTGTTGAAAAACTACTTTTTGCACTTGTGTTAGTGTTGAAAAACCACTTTTCGCACTTGTGTTGGTGCAGGAAACCACTTTTGCACTTGTATTAGTGTGGAAAAAACACTTTTTGCACTGGTGATAGTGTTGAAAAACCACTTTTCGCACTTGTGTTAGTGTTGAAAAATCACTTTTCGCACTTGTGTTGGTGCAGGAAACCACTTTTGCGCTTGTATTAGTGTGGATAAACCACTTTTCGCACTTGTGTTAGTGTTGAAAAACCACTTTTCGCACTTGTGTTAGTGTTGAAAAACCACTTTTCGCACTTGTGTTGGTGCAGGAAACCACTTTTGCACTTGTATTAGAGTGGAAAAACCACTTTTCACACTGGTGTTAATGTTGAAAAACCACTTTTCGCACTTGTGTTAGTGTTGAAAAACCACTTTTCGCACTTGTGTTAGTGTTGAAAAATCACTTTTCGCACTTGTGTTGGTGCAGGAAACCACTTTTGCACTTGTGATAGTGTTGAAAAACCACTTTTCACACTTGTGTTAGTGTTGAAAACCCACTTTTCGCACTTGTGTTGGTGCAGGAAAACACTTTTGCACTTGTATTAGTGTGGAAAACCACTTTTCGCACTTGTGTTAGTGTTGAAAAACCACTTTTCGCACTTGTGTTAGTGTTGAAAAACCACTTTTCGCACTTGTGTTGGTGCAGGAAACCACTTTTGCACTTGTATTAGTGTGGAAAAAACACTTTTCGCACTTGTGTTAGTGTTGAAAAACCACTTTTCGCACTTGTGTTAGTGTTGAAAAACCACTTTTCGCACTTGTGTTGGTGCAGGAAACCACTTTTGCACTTGTATTAGTGTGGAAAAAACACTTTTTGTACTGGTGATAGTGTTGAAAAACCACTTTTCGCACTTGTGTTAGTGTTGAAAAATCACTTTTCGCACTTGTGTTGGTGCAGGAAACCACTTTTGCGCTTGTATTAGTGTGGATAAACCACTTTTCGCACTTGTGTTAGTGTTGAAAAACCACTTTTTGCACTTGTGTTAGTGTTGAAAAACCACTTTTCGCACTTGTGTTGGTGCAGGAAACCACTTTTGCACTTGTATTAGTGTGGAAATAACACTTTTTGCACTTGTGATAGTGTTGAAAAACCACTTTTCGCACTTGTGTTAGTGTTGAAAAACCACTTTTCGCACTTGTGTTGGTGCAGGAAACCACTTTTGCACTTGTATTAGTGTGGAAAACCACTTTTTGCACTTGTGTTGGTGTTGAAAAACCACTTTTCGCACTGGTGTTGGTGAAGGAAACCACTTTTCGCACTTGTGTTAGTGTTGAAAACCCACTTTTCGCACATGTGTTTGTGTTGAAAAACCACTTTTCGCACTTGTGTTAGTGAAGGAAACCACTTTTCGCACTTGTGTTAGTGTTGAAAACCCACTTTTCGCACTTGTGTTAGTGTTGAAATCCACTTTTCGCACTTGTGTTGGTGCAGGAAACCACTTTTGCACTTGTATTAGTGTGGAAAAAACACTTTTTGCACTTGTGTTAGTGACTTTTCACACTTGTGTTGGTGCAGGAAACCATTTTTGCACTTGTCATAGTGTGGCAAAAACACTTTTTGCACTTGTGATAGTGTTGAAAAACCACTTTTCGCACTTGTGTTAGTGTTGAAAAACCACTTTTCGCACTTGTGTTGGTGCAGGAAACCACTTTTGCACTTGTGATAGTGTTGAAAAACCACTTTTCACACTTGTGTTAGTGTTGAAAAACCACTTTTCGCACTTGTGTTGGTGCAGGAAACCACTTTTGCACTTGTATTAGTGTTGAAAAACCACTTTTCGCACTTGTGTTAGTGTTGAAAAACCACTTTTCGCACTTGTGTTAGTGTTGAAAAACCACTTTTCGCACTTGTGTTAGTGTTGAAAATCCACTTTTCGCACTTGTGTTGGTGCAGGAAACCACTTTTGCACTTGTATTAGTGTGGAAAAAACACTTTTCGCACTTGTGTTAGTGTTGAAAAACCACTTTTCGCACTTGTGTTAGTGTTGAAAAACCACTTTTCGCACTTGTGTTAGTGTTGAAAAACCACTTTTCGCAACTGTGTTGGTGCAGGACACCACTTTTGCATTTGTACTAGTGTGGAAAAAACACTTTTCGCACTTGTGTTAGTGTTGAAAAACCACTTTTTGCACTTGTGTTAGTGTTGAAAAACCACTTTTCGCACTTGTGTTGGTGCAGGAAACCACTTTTGCACTTGTATTAGTGTGGAAAAAACACTTTTTGCACTGGTGATAGTGTTGAAAAACCACTTTTCGCACTTGTGTTAGTGTTGAAAAATCACTTTTCGCACTTGTGTTGGTGCAGGAAACCACTTTTGCGCTTGTATTAGTGTGGATAAACCACTTTTCGCACTTGTGTTAGTGTTGAAAAACCACTTTTCGCACTTGTGTTAGTGTTGAAAAACCACTTTTCGCACTTGTGTTGGTGCAGGAAACCACTTTTGCACTTGTATTAGAGTGGAAAAACCACTTTTCACACTGGTGTTAATGTTGAAAAACCACTTTTCGCACTTGTGTTAGTGTTGAAAAACCACTTTTCGCACTTGTGTTAGTGTTGAAAAACCACTTTTTGCACTTGTGTTAGTGTTGAAAAATCACTTTTCGCACTTGTGTTGGTGCAGGAAACCACTTTTGCACTTGTGATAGTGTTGAAAAACCACTTTTCACACTTGTGTTAGTGTTGAAAACCCACTTTTCGCACTTGTGTTGGTGCAGGAAACCACTTTTGCACTTGTATTAGTGTGGAAAACCACTTTTCGCACTTGTGTTAGTGTTGAAAAACCACTTTTCGCACTTGTGTTAGTGTTGAAAAACCACTTTTCGCACTTGTGTTGGTGCAGGAAACCACTTTTGCACTTGTATTAGTGTGGAAAAAACACTTTTCGCACTTGTGTTAGTGTTGAAAAACCACTTTTCGCACTTGTGTTAGTGTTGAAAAACCACTTTTCGCACTTGTGTTGGTGCAGGAAACCACTTTTGCACTTGTATTAGTGTGGAAAAAACACTTTTTGTACTGGTGATAGTGTTGAAAAACCACTTTTCGCACTTGTGTTAGTGTTGAAAAATCACTTTTCGCACTTGTGTTGGTGCAGGAAACCACTTTTGCGCTTGTATTAGTGTGGATAAACCACTTTTCGCACTTGCGTTAGTGTTGAAAAACCACTTTTTGCACTTGTGTTAGTGTTGAAAAACCACTTTTCGCACTTGTGTTGGTGCAGGAAACCACTTTTGCACTTGTATTAGTGTGGAAATAACACTTTTTGCACTTGTGATAGTGTTGAAAAACCACTTTTCGCACTTGTGTTAGTGTTGAAAAACCACTTTTCGCACTTGTGTTGGTGCAGGAAACCACTTTTGCACTTGTATTAGTGTGGAAAACCACTTTTTGCACTTGTGTTGGTGTTGAAAAACCACTTTTCGCACTGGTGTTGGTGAAGGAAACCACTTTTCGCACTTGTGTTAGTGTTGAAAACCCACTTTTCGCACATGTGTTTGTGTTGAAAAACCACTTTTCGCACTTGTGTTAGTGAAGGAAACCACTTTTCGCACTTGTGTTAGTGTTGAAAACCCACTTTTCGCACTTGTGTTAGTGTTGAAATCCACTTTTCGCACTTGTGTTGGTGCAGGAAACCACTTTTGCACTTGTATTAGTGTGGAAAAAACACTTTTTGCACTTGTGTTAGTGACTTTTCACACTTGTGTTGGTGCAGGAAACCATTTTTGCACTTGTCATAGTGTGGCAAAAACACTTTTTGCACTTGTGATAGTGTTGAAAAACCACTTTTCGCACTTGTGTTAGTGTTGAAAAACCACTTTTCGCACTTGTGTTGGTGCAGGAAACCACTTTTGCACTTGTATTGGTGTGGAAAAACCACTTTTCGCACTTGCGTTAGTGTTGAAAAACCACTTTTCGCACTTGTGTTGGTGCAGGAAACCACTTTTGCACTTGTATTAGTTTGGAAAAAACCACTTTTCGCACTTGTGTTAGTGTTGAAAAACCACTTTTCGCACTGGTGTTGGTGAAGGAAACCACTTTTCGCACTTGTGTTAGTGTTGAAAACCCACTTTTCGCACATGTGTTAGTGAAGGAAACCACTTTTCGCACTTGTGTTGGTGCAGGAAACCACTTTTGCACTTGTATTAGTGTGGCAAAAACACTTTTTGCACTTGTGATAGTGTTGAAAAACCACTTTTCGCACTTGTGTTAGTGTTGAAAAACCACTTTTCGCACTTGTGTTGGTGCAGGAAACCACTTTTGCACTTGTATTAGTGTGGAAAAACCATTTTTCGCACTTGTGTTAGTGTTGAAAAAACACTTTTCGCACTTGTGTTAGTGTTGAAAAACCACTTTTCGCACTTGTGTTGGTGCAGGAAACCACTTTTGCACTTGTATTAGTGTGGAAAAACCACTTTTCGCACTTGTGTTAGTGTTGAAAAACCACTTCTCGCACTTGTGTTAGTGTTGAAAAACCACTTTTCGCACTGGTGTTGGTGAAGGAAACCACTTTTCGCACTTGTGTTAGTGTTGAAAAACCACTTTTCGCACTTGTGTTAGTGTTGAAAAACCACTTTTCGCACTTGTGTTGGTGCAGGAAACCACTTTTGCACTTGTATTAGTGTGGAAAAAACACTTTTCGCACTTGTGTTAGTGTTGAAAAATCACTTTTCGCACTTGTGTTGGTGCAGGAAACCACTTTTGCGCTTGTATTAGTGTGGATAAACCACTTTTCGCACTTGTGTTAGTGTTGAAAAACCACTTTTCGCACTTGTGTTAGTGTTGAAAAACCACTTTTCGCACTTGTGTTGGTGCAGGAAACCACTTTTGCACTTGTATTAGTGTGGAAAAAACACTTTTTGCACTTGTGATAGTGTTGAAAAAACACTTTTCGCACTTGTGTTCGTGTTGAAAAACCACTTTTCGCACTTGTGTTGGTGCAGGAAACCACTTTTGCACTTGTATTAGTGTGGAAAAAACACTATTTGCACTTGTGATAGTGTTGAAAAACCACTTTTCGCACTTGTGTTAGTGTTGAAAAACCACTTTTCGCACTTGTGTTGATGCATGAAACCACTTTTGCACTTGTATTAGTGTGGAAAAACCACTTTTCGCACTTGTGTTAGTGTTGAAAAACCACTTTTCGCACTTGTGTTAGTGTTGAAAAACCACTTTTCGCACTTGTGTTAGTGTTGAAAAACCACTTTTCGCACATGTGTTAGTGTTGAAAAACCACTTTTGCACTTGTATTAGTGTGGAAAAACCACTTTTCGCACTTGTGTTGGTGCAGGAAACCACTTTTGCACTTGTATTAGTGTGGAAAAACCACTTTTCGCACTTGTGTTAGTGTTGAAAAACCACTTTTCGCACTTGTGTTAGTGTTGAAAAACCACTTTTCGCACTTGTGTTGGTGCAGGAAACCACTTTTGCACTTGTATTAGTGTGGAAAAACCACTTTTCGCACTTGTGTTAGTGTTGAAAAACCACTTTTTGCACTTGTGTTAGTGTTGAAAAACCACTTTTCGCACTTGTGTTGGTGCAGGAAACCACTTTTGCACTTGTATTAGTGTGGAAAAAACACTTTTTGCACTGGTGATAGTGTTGAAAAACCACTTTTCGCACTTGTGTTAGTGTTGAAAAATCACTTTTCGCACTTGTGTTGGTGCAGGAAACCACTTTTGCGCTTGTATTAGTGTGGATAAACCACTTTCGCACTTGTGTTAGTGTTGAAAAACCACTTTTCGCACTTGTGTTAGTGTTGAAAAACCACTTTTCGCACTTGTGTTAGTGTTGAAAAACCACTTTTCGCACTTGTGTTAGTGTTGAAAAACCACTTTTCGCACTTGTGTTGGTGCAGGAAACCACTTTTGCACTTGTATTAGTGTGGAAAAAACACTTTTTGCACTTGTGATAGTGTTGAAAAACCACTTTTCGCACTTGTGTTAGTGTTGAAAAACCACTTTTCGCACTTGTGTTAGTGTTGAAAAACCACTTTTCGCACTTGTGTTAGTGTTGAAAAACCACTTTTCACACTTGTGTTGGTGCAAGAAACCACTTTTGCACTTGTATTAGTGTGGAAAAAACACTTTTCGCACTTGTGTTAGTGTTGAAAAACCACTTTTCGCACTTGTGTTAGTGTTGAAAAACCACTTTTCGCACTTGTGTTAGTGTTGAAAAACCACTTTTCGCACTTGTGTTGGTGCAGGAAACCACTTTTGCACTTGTATTAATGTGGAAAAACCACTTTTCGCACTTGTGTTAGTGTTGAAAAACCACTTTTCGCACTTGTGTTGGTGCAGGAAACCACTTTTGCACTTGTATTAGTGTGGAAAAAACACTTTTTGCACTTGTGATAGTGTTGAAAAACCACTTTTCGCACTTGTGTTAGTGTTGAAAAACCACTTTTCGCACTTGTGTTGGTGCAGGAAACCACTTTTGCACTTGCATTAGTGTGGAAAAACCACTTTTCACACTTGTGTTATTGTTGAAAAACCACTTTTCGCACTTGTGTTAGTGTTGAAAAACCACTTTTCGCACTTGTGTTGGTGCAGGAAACCACTTTTGCACTTGTATTACTGTGGAAAAAACACTTTTTGCACTTGTGATAGTGTTGAAAAACCACTTTTCGCACTTGTGTTAGTGTTGAAAAACCACTTTTCGCACTTGTGTTAGTGTTGAAAGACCACTTTTCGCACTTGTGTTAGTGTTGAAAAACCACTTTTCACACTTGTGTTGGTGCAGGAAACCACTTTTGCACTTGTATTAGTGTGGAAAAAACACTTTTCGCACTTGTGTTAGCGTTGAAAAACCACTTTTCGCACTTGTGTTAGTGTTGAAAAACCACTTTTCACACTTGTGTTAGTGTTGAAAAACCACTTTTCGCACTTGTGTTAGTGTTGAAAAACCACTTTTCGCACTTGTGTTGGTGCAGGAAACCACTTTTGCACTTGTATTAGTGTGGAAAAAACACTTTTTGCACGTGTGATAGTGTTGAAAAAACCACTTTTTGCACTTGTGTTAGTGTTGAAAAACCACTTTTCGCACTTGTGTTGGTGCAGGAAACCACTTTTGCACTTGTATTAGTGTGGAAACCCCACTTTTCGCACTTGTGTTGGTGCAGGAAACCACTTTTTGCACTTGTATTAGTGTTGAAAAACCACTTTTCGCACTTGTGTTAGTGTTGAAAAACCACTTTTCGCACTTGTGTTTGTGTTGAAAAACCACTTTTCGCACTTGTGTTAGTGTTGAAAATCCACTTTTCGCACTTGTGTTGGTGCAGGAAACCACTTTTGCACTTGTATTAGTGTGGAAAAAACACTTTTCGCACTTGTGTTAGTGTTGAAAAACCACTTTTCGCACTTGTGTTAGTGTTGAAAAACCACTTTTCGCACTTGTGTTAGTGTTGAAAAACCACTTTTCGCAACTGTGTTGGTGCAGGACACCACTTTTGCATTTGTACTAGTGTGGAAAAAACACTTTTCGCACTTGTGTTAGTGTTGAAAAATCACTTTTCGCACTTGTGTTGGTGCAGGAAACCACTTTTGCGCTTGTATTAGTGTGGATAAACCACTTTTCGCACTTGTGTTAGTGTTGAAAAACCACTTTTCGCACTTGTGTTAGCGTTGAAAAACCACTTTTCGCACTTGTGTTAGTGTTGAAAAACCACTTTTCACACTTGTGTTAGTGTTGAAAAACCACTTTTCGCACTTGTGTTAGTGTTGAAAAACCACTTTTCGCACTTGTGTTGGTGCAGGAAACCACTTTTGCACTTGTATTAGTGTGGAAAAAACACTTTTTGCACGTGTGATAGTGTTGAAAAAACCACTTTTCGCACTTGTGTTAGTGTTGAAAAACCACTTTTCGCACTTGTGTTGGTGCAGGAAACCACTTTTGCACTTGTATTAGTGTGGAAAAAACACTTTTTGCACTGGTGATAGTGTTGAAAAACCACTTTTCGCACTTGTGTTAGTGTTGAAAAATCACTTTTCGCACTTGTGTTGGTGCAGGAAACCACTTTTGCGCTTGTATTAGTGTGGATAAACCACTTTTCGCACTTGTGTTAGTGTTGAAAAACCACTTTTCGCACTTGTGTTAGTGTTGAAAAACCACTTTTCGCACTTGTGTTGGTGCAGGAAACCACTTTTGCACTTGTATTAGAGTGGAAAAACCACTTTTCACACTGGTGTTAATGTTGAAAAACCACTTTTCGCACTTGTGTTAGTGTTGAAAAACCACTTTTCGCACTTGTGTTAGTGTTGAAAAACCACTTTTTGCACTTGTGTTAGTGTTGAAAAATCACTTTTCGCACTTGTGTTGGTGCAGGAAACCACTTTTGCACTTGTGATAGTGTTGAAAAACCACTTTTCACACTTGTGTTAGTGTTGAAAACCCACTTTTCGCACTTGTGTTGGTGCAGGAAACCACTTTTGCACTTGTATTAGTGTGGAAAACCACTTTTCGCACTTGTGTTAGTGTTGAAAAACCACTTTTCGCACTTGTGTTAGTGTTGAAAAACCACTTTTCGCACTTGTGTTGGTGCAGGAAACCACTTTTGCACTTGTATTAGTGTGGAAAAAACACTTTTCGCACTTGTGTTAGTGTTGAAAAACCACTTTTCGCACTTGTGTTAGTGTTGAAAAACCACTTTTCGCACTTGTGTTGGTGCAGGAAACCACTTTTGCACTTGTATTAGTGTGGAAAAAACACTTTTTGTACTGGTGATAGTGTTGAAAAACCACTTTTCGCACTTGTGTTAGTGTTGAAAAATCACTTTTCGCACTTGTGTTGGTGCAGGAAACCACTTTTGCGCTTGTATTAGTGTGGATAAACCACTTTTCGCACTTGCGTTAGTGTTGAAAAACCACTTTTTGCACTTGTGTTAGTGTTGAAAAACCACTTTTCGCACTTGTGTTGGTGCAGGAAACCACTTTTGCACTTGTATTAGTGTGGAAATAACACTTTTTGCACTTGTGATAGTGTTGAAAAACCACTTTTCGCACTTGTGTTAGTGTTGAAAAACCACTTTTCGCACTTGTGTTGGTGCAGGAAACCACTTTTGCACTTGTATTAGTGTGGAAAACCACTTTTTGCACTTGTGTTGGTGTTGAAAAACCACTTTTCGCACTGGTGTTGGTGAAGGAAACCACTTTTCGCACTTGTGTTAGTGTTGAAAACCCACTTTTCGCACATGTGTTTGTGTTGAAAAACCACTTTTCGCACTTGTGTTAGTGAAGGAAACCACTTTTCGCACTTGTGTTAGTGTTGAAAACCCACTTTTCGCACTTGTGTTAGTGTTGAAATCCACTTTTCGCACTTGTGTTGGTGCAGGAAACCACTTTTGCACTTGTATTAGTGTGGAAAAAACACTTTTTGCACTTGTGTTAGTGACTTTTCACACTTGTGTTGGTGCAGGAAACCATTTTTGCACTTGTCATAGTGTGGCAAAAACACTTTTTGCACTTGTGATAGTGTTGAAAAACCACTTTTCGCACTTGTGTTAGTGTTGAAAAACCACTTTTCGCACTTGTGTTGGTGCAGGAAACCACTTTTGCACTTGTATTGGTGTGGAAAAACCACTTTTCGCACTTGCGTTAGTGTTGAAAAACCACTTTTCGCACTTGTGTTGGTGCAGGAAACCACTTTTGCACTTGTATTAGTTTGGAAAAAACCACTTTTCGCACTTGTGTTAGTGTTGAAAAACCACTTTTCGCACTGGTGTTGGTGAAGGAAACCACTTTTCGCACTTGTGTTAGTGTTGAAAACCCACTTTTCGCACATGTGTTAGTGAAGGAAACCACTTTTCGCACTTGTGTTGGTGCAGGAAACCACTTTTGCACTTGTATTAGTGTGGCAAAAACACTTTTTGCACTTGTGATAGTGTTGAAAAACCACTTTTCGCACTTGTGTTAGTGTTGAAAAACCACTTTTCGCACTTGTGTTGGTGCAGGAAACCACTTTTGCACTTGTATTAGTGTGGAAAAACCATTTTTCGCACTTGTGTTAGTGTTGAAAAAACACTTTTCGCACTTGTGTTAGTGTTGAAAAACCACTTTTCGCACTTGTGTTGGTGCAGGAAACCACTTTTGCACTTGTATTAGTGTGGAAAAACCACTTTTCGCACTTGTGTTAGTGTTGAAAAACCACTTCTCGCACTTGTGTTAGTGTTGAAAAACCACTTTTCGCACTGGTGTTGGTGAAGGAAACCACTTTTCGCACTTGTGTTAGTGTTGAAAAACCACTTTTCGCACTTGTGTTAGTGTTGAAAAACCACTTTTCGCACTTGTGTTGGTGCAGGAAACCACTTTTGCACTTGTATTAGTGTGGAAAAAACACTTTTCGCACTTGTGTTAGTGTTGAAAAATCACTTTTCGCACTTGTGTTGGTGCAGGAAACCACTTTTGCGCTTGTATTAGTGTGGATAAACCACTTTTCGCACTTGTGTTAGTGTTGAAAAACCACTTTTCGCACTTGTGTTAGTGTTGAAAAACCACTTTTCGCACTTGTGTTGGTGCAGGAAACCACTTTTGCACTTGTATTAGTGTGGAAAAAACACTTTTTGCACTTGTGATAGTGTTGAAAAAACACTTTTCGCACTTGTGTTCGTGTTGAAAAACCACTTTTCGCACTTGTGTTGGTGCAGGAAACCACTTTTGCACTTGTATTAGTGTGGAAAAAACACTATTTGCACTTGTGATAGTGTTGAAAAACCACTTTTCGCACTTGTGTTAGTGTTGAAAAACCACTTTTCGCACTTGTGTTGATGCATGAAACCACTTTTGCACTTGTATTAGTGTGGAAAAACCACTTTTCGCACTTGTGTTAGTGTTGAAAAACCACTTTTCGCACTTGTGTTAGTGTTGAAAAACCACTTTTCGCACTTGTGTTAGTGTTGAAAAACCACTTTTCGCACATGTGTTAGTGTTGAAAAACCACTTTTGCACTTGTATTAGTGTGGAAAAACCACTTTTCGCACTTGTGTTGGTGCAGGAAACCACTTTTGCACTTGTATTAGTGTGGAAAAACCACTTTTCGCACTTGTGTTAGTGTTGAAAAACCACTTTTCGCACTTGTGTTAGTGTTGAAAAACCACTTTTCGCACTTGTGTTGGTGCAGGAAACCACTTTTGCACTTGTATTAGTGTGGAAAAACCACTTTTCGCACTTGTGTTAGTGTTGAAAAACCACTTTTTGCACTTGTGTTAGTGTTGAAAAACCACTTTTCGCACTTGTGTTGGTGCAGGAAACCACTTTTGCACTTGTATTAGTGTGGAAAAAACACTTTTTGCACTGGTGATAGTGTTGAAAAACCACTTTTCGCACTTGTGTTAGTGTTGAAAAATCACTTTTCGCACTTGTGTTGGTGCAGGAAACCACTTTTGCGCTTGTATTAGTGTGGATAAACCACTTTCGCACTTGTGTTAGTGTTGAAAAACCACTTTTCGCACTTGTGTTAGTGTTGAAAAACCACTTTTCGCACTTGTGTTAGTGTTGAAAAACCACTTTTCGCACTTGTGTTAGTGTTGAAAAACCACTTTTCGCACTTGTGTTGGTGCAGGAAACCACTTTTGCACTTGTATTAGTGTGGAAAAAACACTTTTTGCACTTGTGATAGTGTTGAAAAACCACTTTTCGCACTTGTGTTAGTGTTGAAAAACCACTTTTCGCACTTGTGTTAGTGTTGAAAAACCACTTTTCGCACTTGTGTTAGTGTTGAAAAACCACTTTTCACACTTGTGTTGGTGCAAGAAACCACTTTTGCACTTGTATTAGTGTGGAAAAAACACTTTTCGCACTTGTGTTAGTGTTGAAAAACCACTTTTCGCACTTGTGTTAGTGTTGAAAAACCACTTTTCGCACTTGTGTTAGTGTTGAAAAACCACTTTTCGCACTTGTGTTGGTGCAGGAAACCACTTTTGCACTTGTATTAATGTGGAAAAACCACTTTTCGCACTTGTGTTAGTGTTGAAAAACCACTTTTCGCACTTGTGTTGGTGCAGGAAACCACTTTTGCACTTGTATTAGTGTGGAAAAAACACTTTTTGCACTTGTGATAGTGTTGAAAAACCACTTTTCGCACTTGTGTTAGTGTTGAAAAACCACTTTTCGCACTTGTGTTGGTGCAGGAAACCACTTTTGCACTTGCATTAGTGTGGAAAAACCACTTTTCACACTTGTGTTATTGTTGAAAAACCACTTTTCGCACTTGTGTTAGTGTTGAAAAACCACTTTTCGCACTTGTGTTGGTGCAGGAAACCACTTTTGCACTTGTATTACTGTGGAAAAAACACTTTTTGCACTTGTGATAGTGTTGAAAAACCACTTTTCGCACTTGTGTTAGTGTTGAAAAACCACTTTTCGCACTTGTGTTAGTGTTGAAAGACCACTTTTCGCACTTGTGTTAGTGTTGAAAAACCACTTTTCACACTTGTGTTGGTGCAGGAAACCACTTTTGCACTTGTATTAGTGTGGAAAAAACACTTTTCGCACTTGTGTTAGCGTTGAAAAACCACTTTTCGCACTTGTGTTAGTGTTGAAAAACCACTTTTCACACTTGTGTTAGTGTTGAAAAACCACTTTTCGCACTTGTGTTAGTGTTGAAAAACCACTTTTCGCACTTGTGTTGGTGCAGGAAACCACTTTTGCACTTGTATTAGTGTGGAAAAAACACTTTTTGCACGTGTGATAGTGTTGAAAAAACCACTTTTTGCACTTGTGTTAGTGTTGAAAAACCACTTTTCGCACTTGTGTTGGTGCAGGAAACCACTTTTGCACTTGTATTAGTGTGGAAACCCCACTTTTCGCACTTGTGTTGGTGCAGGAAACCACTTTTTGCACTTGTATTAGTGTTGAAAAACCACTTTTCGCACTTGTGTTAGTGTTGAAAAACCACTTTTCGCACTTGTGTTAGTGTTGAAAAACCACTTTTCGCACTTGTGTTAGTGTTGAAAATCCACTTTTCGCACTTGTGTTGGTGCAGGAAACCACTTTTGCACTTGTATTAGTGTGGAAAAAACACTTTTCGCACTTGTGTTAGTGTTGAAAAACCACTTTTCGCACTTGTGTTAGTGTTGAAAAACCACTTTTCGCACTTGTGTTAGTGTTGAAAAACCACTTTTCGCAACTGTGTTGGTGCAGGACACCACTTTTGCATTTGTACTAGTGTGGAAAAAACACTTTTCGCACTTGTGTTAGTGTTGAAAAACCACTTTTTGCACTTGTGTTAGTGTTGAAAAACCACTTTTCGCACTTGTGTTGGTGCAGGAAACCACTTTTGCACTTGTATTAGTGTGGAAAAAACACTTTTTGCACTGGTGATAGTGTTGAAAAACCACTTTTCGCACTTGTGTTAGTGTTGAAAAATCACTTTTCGCACTTGTGTTGGTGCAGGAAACCACTTTTGCGCTTGTATTAGTGTGGATAAACCACTTTTCGCACTTGTGTTAGTGTTGAAAAACCACTTTTCGCACTTGTGTTAGTGTTGAAAAACCACTTTTCGCACTTGTGTTGGTGCAGGAAACCACTTTTGCACTTGTATTAGAGTGGAAAAACCACTTTTCACACTGGTGTTAATGTTGAAAAACCACTTTTCGCACTTGTGTTAGTGTTGAAAAACCACTTTTCGCACTTGTGTTAGTGTTGAAAAACCACTTTTTGCACTTGTGTTAGTGTTGAAAAATCACTTTTCGCACTTGTGTTGGTGCAGGAAACCACTTTTGCACTTGTGATAGTGTTGAAAAACCACTTTTCACACTTGTGTTAGTGTTGAAAACCCACTTTTCGCACTTGTGTTGGTGCAGGAAAACACTTTTGCACTTGTATTAGTGTGGAAAACCACTTTTCGCACTTGTGTTAGTGTTGAAAAACCACTTTTCGCACTTGTGTTAGTGTTGAAAAACCACTTTTCGCACTTGTGTTGGTGCAGGAAACCACTTTTGCACTTGTATTAGTGTGGAAAAAACACTTTTCGCACTTGTGTTAGTGTTGAAAAACCACTTTTCGCACTTGTGTTAGTGTTGAAAAACCACTTTTCGCACTTGTGTTGGTGCAGGAAACCACTTTTGCACTTGTATTAGTGTGGAAAAAACACTTTTTGTACTGGTGATAGTGTTGAAAAACCACTTTTCGCACTTGTGTTAGTGTTGAAAAATCACTTTTCGCACTTGTGTTGGTGCAGGAAACCACTTTTGCGCTTGTATTAGTGTGGATAAACCACTTTTCGCACTTGTGTTAGTGTTGAAAAACCACTTTTTGCACTTGTGTTAGTGTTGAAAAACCACTTTTCGCACTTGTGTTGGTGCAGGAAACCACTTTTGCACTTGTATTAGTGTGTAAATAACACTTTTTGCACTTGTGATAGTGTTGAAAAACCACTTTTCGCACTTGTGTTAGTGTTGAAAAACCACTTTTCGCACTTGTGTTGGTGCAGGAAACCACTTTTGCACTTGTATTAGTGTGGAAAACCACTTTTTGCACTTGTGTTGGTGTTGAAAAACCACTTTTCGCACTGGTGTTGGTGAAGGAAACCACTTTTCGCACTTGTGTTAGTGTTGAAAACCCACTTTTCGCACATGTGTTTGTGTTGAAAAACCACTTTTCGCACTTGTGTTAGTGAAGGAAACCACTTTTCGCACTTGTGTTAGTGTTGAAAACCCACTTTTCGCACTTGTGTTAGTGTTGAAATCCACTTTTCGCACTTGTGTTGGTGCAGGAAACCACTTTTGCACTTGTATTAGTGTGGAAAAAACACTTTTTGCACTTGTGTTAGTGACTTTTCACACTTGTGTTGGTGCAGGAAACCATTTTTGCACTTGTCATAGTGTGGCAAAAACACTTTTTGCACTTGTGATAGTGTTGAAAAACCACTTTTCGCACTTGTGTTAGTGTTGAAAAACCACTTTTCGCACTTGTGTTGGTGCAGGAAACCACTTTTGCACTTGTGATAGTGTTGAAAAACCACTTTTCACACTTGTGTTAGTGTTGAAAAACCACTTTTCGCACTTGTGTTGGTGCAGGAAACCACTTTTGCACTTGTATTAGTGTTGAAAAACCACTTTTCGCACTTGTGTTAGTGTTGAAAAACCACTTTTCGCACTTGTGTTAGTGTTGAAAAACCACTTTTCGCACTTGTGTTAGTGTTGAAAATCCACTTTTCGCACTTGTGTTGGTGCAGGAAACCACTTTTGCACTTGTATTAGTGTGGAAAAAACACTTTTCGCACTTGTGTTAGTGTTGAAAAACCACTTTTCGCACTTGTGTTAGTGTTGAAAAACCACTTTTCGCACTTGTGTTAGTGTTGAAAAACCACTTTTCGCATTTGTGTTGGTGCAGGAAACCACTTTTGCATTTGTATTAGTGTGGAAAAAACACTTTTCGCACTTGTGTTAGTGTTGAAAAACCACTTTTCGCACTTGTGTTAGTGTTGAAAAACCACTTTTCGCACTTGTGTTGGTGCAGGAAACCACTTTTGCACTTGTATTAGTGTGGAAAAAACACTTTTTGCACTTGTGATAGTGTTGAAAAACCACTTTTCGCACTTGTGTTAGTGTTGAAAAACCACTTTTCGCACTTGTGTTAGTGTTGAAAAACCACTTTTCGCACTTGTGTTAGTGTTGAAAAACCACTTTTCACACTTGTGTTGGTGCAAGAAACCACTTTTGCACTTGTATTAGTGTGGAAAAAACACTTTTCGCACTTGTGTTAGTGTTGAAAAACCACTTTTCGCACTTGTGTTAGTGTTGAAAAACCACTTTTCGCACTTGTGTTAGTGTTGAAAAACCACTTTTCGCACTTGTGTTGGTGCAGGAAACCACTTTTGCACTTGTATTAATGTGGAAAAACCACTTTTCGCACTTGTGTTAGTGTTGAAAAACCACTTTTCGCACTTGTGTTGGTGCAGGAAACCACTTTTGCACTTGTATTAGTGTGGAAAAAACACTTTTTGCACTTGTGATAGTGTTGAAAAACCACTTTTCGCACTTGTGTTAGTGTTGAAAAACCACTTTTCGCACTTGTGTTGGTGCAGGAAACCACTTTTGCACTTGCATTAGTGTGGAAAAACCACTTTTCACACTTGTGTTATTGTTGAAAAACCACTTTTCGCACTTGTGTTAGTGTTGAAAAACCACTTTTCGCACTTGTGTTGGTGCAGGAAACCACTTTTGCACTTGTATTACTGTGGAAAAAACACTTTTTGCACTTGTGATAGTGTTGAAAAACCACTTTTCGCACTTGTGTTAGTGTTGAAAAACCACTTTTCGCACTTGTGTTAGTGTTGAAAGACCACTTTTCGCACTTGTGTTAGTGTTGAAAAACCACTTTTCACACTTGTGTTGGTGCAGGAAACCACTTTTGCACTTGTATTAGTGTGGAAAAAACACTTTTCGCACTTGTGTTAGCGTTGAAAAACCACTTTTCGCACTTGTGTTAGTGTTGAAAAACCACTTTTCACACTTGTGTTAGTGTTGAAAAACCACTTTTCGCACTTGTGTTAGTGTTGAAAAACCACTTTTCGCACTTGTGTTGGTGCAGGAAACCACTTTTGCACTTGTATTAGTGTGGAAAAAACACTTTTTGCACGTGTGATAGTGTTGAAAAAACCACTTTTTGCACTTGTGTTAGTGTTGAAAAACCACTTTTCGCACTTGTGTTGGTGCAGGAAACCACTTTTGCACTTGTATTAGTGTGGAAACCCCACTTTTCGCACTTGTGTTGGTGCAGGAAACCACTTTTTGCACTTGTATTAGTGTTGAAAAACCACTTTTCGCACTTGTGTTAGTGTTGAAAAACCACTTTTCGCACTTGTGTTAGTGTTGAAAAACCACTTTTCGCACTTGTGTTAGTGTTGAAAATCCACTTTTCGCACTTGTGTTGGTGCAGGAAACCACTTTTGCACTTGTATTAGTGTGGAAAAAACACTTTTCGCACTTGTGTTAGTGTTGAAAAACCACTTTTCGCACTTGTGTTAGTGTTGAAAAACCACTTTTCGCACTTGTGTTAGTGTTGAAAAACCACTTTTCGCAACTGTGTTGGTGCAGGACACCACTTTTGCATTTGTACTAGTGTGGAAAAAACACTTTTCGCACTTGTGTTAGTGTTGAAAAACCACTTTTTGCACTTGTGTTAGTGTTGAAAAACCACTTTTCGCACTTGTGTTGGTGCAGGAAACCACTTTTGCACTTGTATTAGTGTGGAAAAAACACTTTTTGCACTGGTGATAGTGTTGAAAAACCACTTTTCGCACTTGTGTTAGTGTTGAAAAATCACTTTTCGCACTTGTGTTGGTGCAGGAAACCACTTTTGCGCTTGTATTAGTGTGGATAAACCACTTTTCGCACTTGTGTTAGTGTTGAAAAACCACTTTTCGCACTTGTGTTAGTGTTGAAAAACCACTTTTCGCACTTGTGTTGGTGCAGGAAACCACTTTTGCACTTGTATTAGAGTGGAAAAACCACTTTTCACACTGGTGTTAATGTTGAAAAACCACTTTTCGCACTTGTGTTAGTGTTGAAAAACCACTTTTCGCACTTGTGTTAGTGTTGAAAAACCACTTTTTGCACTTGTGTTAGTGTTGAAAAATCACTTTTCGCACTTGTGTTGGTGCAGGAAACCACTTTTGCACTTGTGATAGTGTTGAAAAACCACTTTTCACACTTGTGTTAGTGTTGAAAACCCACTTTTCGCACTTGTGTTGGTGCAGGAAAACACTTTTGCACTTGTATTAGTGTGGAAAACCACTTTTCGCACTTGTGTTAGTGTTGAAAAACCACTTTTCGCACTTGTGTTAGTGTTGAAAAACCACTTTTCGCACTTGTGTTGGTGCAGGAAACCACTTTTGCACTTGTATTAGTGTGGAAAAAACACTTTTCGCACTTGTGTTAGTGTTGAAAAACCACTTTTCGCACTTGTGTTAGTGTTGAAAAACCACTTTTCGCACTTGTGTTGGTGCAGGAAACCACTTTTGCACTTGTATTAGTGTGGAAAAAACACTTTTTGTACTGGTGATAGTGTTGAAAAACCACTTTTCGCACTTGTGTTAGTGTTGAAAAATCACTTTTCGCACTTGTGTTGGTGCAGGAAACCACTTTTGCGCTTGTATTAGTGTGGATAAACCACTTTTCGCACTTGTGTTAGTGTTGAAAAACCACTTTTTGCACTTGTGTTAGTGTTGAAAAACCACTTTTCGCACTTGTGTTGGTGCAGGAAACCACTTTTGCACTTGTATTAGTGTGGAAATAACACTTTTTGCACTTGTGATAGTGTTGAAAAACCACTTTTCGCACTTGTGTTAGTGTTGAAAAACCACTTTTCGCACTTGTGTTGGTGCAGGAAACCACTTTTGCACTTGTATTAGTGTGGAAAACCACTTTTTGCACTTGTGTTGGTGTTGAAAAACCACTTTTCGCACTGGTGTTGGTGAAGGAAACCACTTTTCGCACTTGTGTTAGTGTTGAAAACCCACTTTTCGCACATGTGTTTGTGTTGAAAAACCACTTTTCGCACTTGTGTTAGTGAAGGAAACCACTTTTCGCACTTGTGTTAGTGTTGAAAACCCACTTTTCGCACTTGTGTTAGTGTTGAAATCCACTTTTCGCACTTGTGTTGGTGCAGGAAACCACTTTTGCACTTGTATTAGTGTGGAAAAAACACTTTTTGCACTTGTGTTAGTGACTTTTCACACTTGTGTTGGTGCAGGAAACCATTTTTGCACTTGTCATAGTGTGGCAAAAACACTTTTTGCACTTGTGATAGTGTTGAAAAACCACTTTTCGCACTTGTGTTAGTGTTGAAAAACCACTTTTCGCACTTGTGTTGGTGCAGGAAACCACTTTTGCACTTGTGATAGTGTTGAAAAACCACTTTTCACACTTGTGTTAGTGTTGAAAAACCACTTTTCGCACTTGTGTTGGTGCAGGAAACCACTTTTGCACTTGTATTAGTGTTGAAAAACCACTTTTCGCACTTGTGTTAGTGTTGAAAAACCACTTTTCGCACTTGTGTTAGTGTTGAAAAACCACTTTTCGCACTTGTGTTAGTGTTGAAAATCCACTTTTCGCACTTGTGTTGGTGCAGGAAACCACTTTTGCACTTGTATTAGTGTGGAAAAAACACTTTTCGCACTTGTGTTAGTGTTGAAAAACCACTTTTCGCACTTGTGTTAGTGTTGAAAAACCACTTTTCGCACTTGTGTTAGTGTTGAAAAACCACTTTTCGCAACTGTGTTGGTGCAGGACACCACTTTTGCATTTGTACTAGTGTGGAAAAAACACTTTTCGCACTTGTGTTAGTGTTGAAAAACCACTTTTTGCACTTGTGTTAGTGTTGAAAAACCACTTTTCGCACTTGTGTTGGTGCAGGAAACCACTTTTGCACTTGTATTAGTGTGGAAAAAACACTTTTTGCACTGGTGATAGTGTTGAAAAACCACTTTTCGCACTTGTGTTAGTGTTGAAAAATCACTTTTCGCACTTGTGTTGGTGCAGGAAACCACTTTTGCGCTTGTATTAGTGTGGATAAACCACTTTTCGCACTTGTGTTAGTGTTGAAAAACCACTTTTCGCACTTGTGTTAGTGTTGAAAAACCACTTTTCGCACTTGTGTTGGTGCAGGAAACCACTTTTGCACTTGTATTAGAGTGGAAAAACCACTTTTCACACTGGTGTTAATGTTGAAAAACCACTTTTCGCACTTGTGTTAGTGTTGAAAAACCACTTTTCGCACTTGTGTTAGTGTTGAAAAACCACTTTTTGCACTTGTGTTAGTGTTGAAAAATCACTTTTCGCACTTGTGTTGGTGCAGGAAACCACTTTTGCACTTGTGATAGTGTTGAAAAACCACTTTTCACACTTGTGTTAGTGTTGAAAACCCACTTTTCGCACTTGTGTTGGTGCAGGAAACCACTTTTGCACTTGTATTAGTGTGGAAAACCACTTTTCGCACTTGTGTTAGTGTTGAAAAACCACTTTTCGCACTTGTGTTAGTGTTGAAAAACCACTTTTCGCACTTGTGTTGGTGCAGGAAACCACTTTTGCACTTGTATTAGTGTGGAAAAAACACTTTTCGCACTTGTGTTAGTGTTGAAAAACCACTTTTCGCACTTGTGTTAGTGTTGAAAAACCACTTTTCGCACTTGTGTTGGTGCAGGAAACCACTTTTGCACTTGTATTAGTGTGGAAAAAACACTTTTTGTACTGGTGATAGTGTTGAAAAACCACTTTTCGCACTTGTGTTAGTGTTGAAAAATCACTTTTCGCACTTGTGTTGGTGCAGGAAACCACTTTTGCGCTTGTATTAGTGTGGGTAAACCACTTTTCGCACTTGCGTTAGTGTTGAAAAACCACTTTTTGCACTTGTGTTAGTGTTGAAAAACCACTTTTCGCACTTGTGTTGGTGCAGGAAACCACTTTTGCACTTGTATTAGTGTGGAAATAACACTTTTTGCACTTGTGATAGTGTTGAAAAACCACTTTTCGCACTTGTGTTAGTGTTGAAAAACCACTTTTCGCACTTGTGTTGGTGCAGGAAACCACTTTTGCACTTGTATTAGTGTGGAAAACCACTTTTTGCACTTGTGTTGGTGTTGAAAAACCACTTTTCGCACTGGTGTTGGTGAAGGAAACCACTTTTCGCACTTGTGTTAGTGTTGAAAACCCACTTTTCGCACATGTGTTTGTGTTGAAAAACCACTTTTCGCACTTGTGTTAGTGAAGGAAACCACTTTTCGCACTTGTGTTAGTGTTGAAAACCCACTTTTCGCACTTGTGTTAGTGTTGAAATCCACTTTTCGCACTTGTGTTGGTGCAGGAAACCACTTTTGCACTTGTATTAGTGTGGAAAAAACACTTTTTGCACTTGTGTTAGTGACTTTTCACACTTGTGTTGGTGCAGGAAACCATTTTTGCACTTGTCATAGTGTGGCAAAAACACTTTTTGCACTTGTGATAGTGTTGAAAAACCACTTTTCGCACTTGTGTTAGTGTTGAAAAACCACTTTTCGCACTTGTGTTGGTGCAGGAAACCACTTTTGCACTTGTATTGGTGTGGAAAAACCACTTTTCGCACTTGCGTTAGTGTTGAAAAACCACTTTTCGCACTTGTGTTGGTGCAGGAAACCACTTTTGCACTTGTATTAGTTTGGAAAAAACCACTTTTCACACTTGTGTTAGTGTTGAAAAACCACTTTTCGCACTGGTGTTGGTGAAGGAAACCACTTTTCGCACTTGTGTTAGTGTTGAAAACCCACTTTTCGCACATGTGTTAGTGAAGGAAACCACTTTTCGCACTTGTGTTGGTGCAGGAAACCACTTTTGCACTTGTATTAGTGTGGCAAAAACACTTTTTGCACTTGTGATAGTGTTGAAAAACCACTTTTCGCACTTGTGTTAGTGTTGAAAAACCACTTTTCGCACTTGTGTTGGTGCAGGAAACCACTTTTGCACTTGTATTAGTGTGGAAAAACCATTTTTCGCACTTGTGTTAGTGTTGAAAAAACACTTTTCGCACTTGTGTTAGTGTTGAAAAACCACTTTTCGCACTTGTGTTGGTGCAGGAAACCACTTTTGCACTTGTATTAGTGTGGAAAAACCACTTTTCGCACTTGTGTTAGTGTTGAAAAACCACTTCTCGCACTTGTGTTAGTGTTGAAAAACCACTTTTCGCACTGGTGTTGGTGAAGGAAACCACTTTTCGCACTTGTGTTAGTGTTGAAAAACCACTTTTCGCACTTGTGTTAGTGTTGAAAAACCACTTTTCGCACTTGTGTTGGTGCAGGAAACCACTTTTGCACTTGTATTAGTGTGGAAAAAACACTTTTCGCACTTGTGTTAGTGTTGAAAAATCACTTTTCGCACTTGTGTTGGTGCAGGAAACCACTTTTGCGCTTGTATTAGTGTGGATAAACCACTTTTCGCACTTGTGTTAGTGTTGAAAAACCACTTTTCGCACTTGTGTTAGTGTTGAAAAACCACTTTTCGCACTTGTGTTGGTGCAGGAAACCACTTTTGCACTTGTATTAGTGTGGAAAAAACACTTTTTGCACTTGTGATAGTGTTGAAAAAACACTTTTCGCACTTGTGTTCGTGTTGAAAAACCACTTTTCGCACTTGTGTTGGTGCAGGAAACCACTTTTGCACTTGTATTAGTGTGGAAAAAACACTATTTGCACTTGTGATAGTGTTGAAAAACCACTTTTCGCACTTGTGTTAGTGTTGAAAAACCACTTTTCGCACTTGTGTTGATGCATGAAACCACTTTTGCACTTGTATTAGTGTGGAAAAACCACTTTTCGCACTTGTGTTAGTGTTGAAAAACCACTTTTCGCACTTGTGTTAGTGTTGAAAAACCACTTTTCGCACTTGTGTTAGTGTTGAAAAACCACTTTTCGCACATGTGTTAGTGTTGAAAAACCACTTTTGCACTTGTATTAGTGTGGAAAAACCACTTTTCGCACTTGTGTTGGTGCAGGAAACCACTTTTGCACTTGTATTAGTGTGGAAAAACCACTTTTCGCACTTGTGTTAGTGTTGAAAAACCACTTTTCGCACTTGTGTTAGTGTTGAAAAACCACTTTTCGCACTTGTGTTGGTGCAGGAAACCACTTTTGCACTTGTATTAGTGTGGAAAAACCACTTTTCGCACTTGTGTTAGTGTTGAAAAACCACTTTTTGCACTTGTGTTAGTGTTGAAAAACCACTTTTCGCACTTGTGTTGGTGCAGGAAACCACTTTTGCACTTGTATTAGTGTGGAAAAAACACTTTTTGCACTGGTGATAGTGTTGAAAAACCACTTTTCGCACTTGTGTTAGTGTTGAAAAATCACTTTTCGCACTTGTGTTGGTGCAGGAAACCACTTTTGCGCTTGTATTAGTGTGGATAAACCACTTTCGCACTTGTGTTAGTGTTGAAAAACCACTTTTCGCACTTGTGTTAGTGTTGAAAAACCACTTTTCGCACTTGTGTTAGTGTTGAAAAACCACTTTTCGCACTTGTGTTAGTGTTGAAAAACCACTTTTCGCACTTGTGTTGGTGCAGGAAACCACTTTTGCACTTGTATTAGTGTGGAAAAAACACTTTTTGCACTTGTGATAGTGTTGAAAAACCACTTTTCGCACTTGTGTTAGTGTTGAAAAACCACTTTTCGCACTTGTGTTAGTGTTGAAAAACCACTTTTCGCACTTGTGTTAGTGTTGAAAAACCACTTTTCACACTTGTGTTGGTGCAAGAAACCACTTTTGCACTTGTATTAGTGTGGAAAAAACACTTTTCGCACTTGTGTTAGTGTTGAAAAACCACTTTTCGCACTTGTGTTAGTGTTGAAAAACCACTTTTCGCACTTGTGTTAGTGTTGAAAAACCACTTTTCGCACTTGTGTTGGTGCAGGAAACCACTTTTGCACTTGTATTAATGTGGAAAAACCACTTTTCGCACTTGTGTTAGTGTTGAAAAACCACTTTTCGCACTTGTGTTGGTGCAGGAAACCACTTTTGCACTTGTATTAGTGTGGAAAAAACACTTTTTGCACTTGTGATAGTGTTGAAAAACCACTTTTCGCACTTGTGTTAGTGTTGAAAAACCACTTTTCGCACTTGTGTTGGTGCAGGAAACCACTTTTGCACTTGCATTAGTGTGGAAAAACCACTTTTCACACTTGTGTTATTGTTGAAAAACCACTTTTCGCACTTGTGTTAGTGTTGAAAAACCACTTTTCGCACTTGTGTTGGTGCAGGAAACCACTTTTGCACTTGTATTACTGTGGAAAAAACACTTTTTGCACTTGTGATAGTGTTGAAAAACCACTTTTCGCACTTGTGTTAGTGTTGAAAAACCACTTTTCGCACTTGTGTTAGTGTTGAAAGACCACTTTTCGCACTTGTGTTAGTGTTGAAAAACCACTTTTCACACTTGTGTTGGTGCAGGAAACCACTTTTGCACTTGTATTAGTGTGGAAAAAACACTTTTCGCACTTGTGTTAGCGTTGAAAAACCACTTTTCGCACTTGTGTTAGTGTTGAAAAACCACTTTTCACACTTGTGTTAGTGTTGAAAAACCACTTTTCGCACTTGTGTTAGTGTTGAAAAACCACTTTTCGCACTTGTGTTGGTGCAGGAAACCACTTTTGCACTTGTATTAGTGTGGAAAAAACACTTTTTGCACGTGTGATAGTGTTGAAAAAACCACTTTTTGCACTTGTGTTAGTGTTGAAAAACCACTTTTCGCACTTGTGTTGGTGCAGGAAACCACTTTTGCACTTGTATTAGTGTGGAAACCCCACTTTTCGCACTTGTGTTGGTGCAGGAAACCACTTTTTGCACTTGTGTTAGTGTTGAAAAACCACTTTTTGCACTTGTGTTAGTGTTGAAAAACCACTTTTCGCACTTGTGTTGGTGCAGGAAACCACTTTTGCACTTGTATTAGTGTGGAAAAAACACTTTTTGCACTTGTGATAGTGTTGAAAAACCACTTTTCGCACTTGTGTTAGTGTTGAAAAACCACTTTCCGCACTTGTGTTAGTGTTGAAAAACCACTTTTCGCACTTGTGTTGGTGTAGGAAACCACTTTTGCACTTGTATTAGTGCGGAAAAAACACTTTTTGCACTTGTGATAGTGTTGAAAAACCACTTTTCGCACTTGTGTTAGTGTTGAAAAACCACTTTTCGCACTTGTGTTGGTGCAGGAAACCACTTTTGCACTTGTATTAGTGTGGAAAAACCACTTTTTGCACTTGTGTTAGTGTTGAAAAACCACTTTTTGCACTTGTGTTGGTGCAGGAAACCACTTTTGCGCTTGTATTAGTGTGGGTAAACCACTTTTCACACTTGTTTTAGTGTTGAAAAACCACTTTTCGCACTTGTGTTAGTGTTGAAAAACCACTTTTCGCACTTGTGTTGGTGCAGGAAACCACTTTTGCACTTGTATTAGTGTGGAAAAAACACTTTTCGCACTTGTGTTAGTGTTGAAAAACCACTTTTCGCACTTGTGTTAATGTTGAAAAACCACTTTTCGCACTTGTGTTGGTGCAGGAAACCACTTTTGCACTTGTATTAGTGTGGAAAAAACACTTTTTGCACTTGTGTTAGTGTTGAAAAACCACTTTTCGCACTTGTGTTAGTGTTGAAAAACCACTTTTCGCACTTGTGTTGGTGCAGGAAACCACTTTTGCACTTGTATTAGTGTGGAAAAAACACTTTTCGCACTTGTGTTAGTGTTGAAAAATCACTTTTCGCACTTGTGTTGGTGCAGGAAACCTCTTTTGCGCTTGTATTAGTGTGGACAAACCACTTTTCACACTTGTGTTAGTGTTGAAAAACCACTTTTCGCACTTGTGTTAGTGTTGAAAAACCACTTTTCGCACTTGTGTTGGTGCAGGAAACCACTTTTGCACTTGTATTAGTGTGGAAAAAACACTTTTTGCACTTGTGATAGTGTTGAAAAACCACTTTTCGCACTTGTGTTAGTGTTGAAAAACCACTTTTCGCACTTGTGTTGGTGCAGGAAACCACTTTTGCACTTGTATTAGTGTGGAAAAACCACTTTTCGCACTTGTGTTAGTGTTGAAAAACCACTTTTCGCACTTGTGTTAGTGTTGAAAAACCACTTTTCGCACTTGTGTTGGTGCAGGAAACCACTTTTGCACTTGTGATAGTGTTGAAAAACCACTTTTCGCACTTGTGTTAGTGTTGAAAAACCACTTTTTGCACTTGGTTTGTGTTGAAAAACCACTTTTCGCACTTGTGTTGGTGCAGGAAACCACTTTTGCACTTGTGATAGTGTTGAAAAACCACTTTTCACACTTCTGTTAGTGTTGAAAAACCACTTTTCGCACTTGTGTTGGTGCAGGAAACCACTTTTGCACTTGTATTAGTGTTGAAAAACCACTTTTCGCACTTGTGTTAGTGTTGAAAAACCACTTTTCGCACTTGTGTTAGTGTTGAAACACCACTTTTCGCACTTGTGTTAGTGTTGAAAAACCACTTTTCGCACTTGTGTTGGTGCAGGAAACCACTTTTGCACTTGTATTAGTGTGGAAAAAACACTTTTCGCACTTGTGTTAGTGTTGAAAAACCACTTTTCGCACTTGTGTTAGTGTTGAAAAACCACTTTTCGCACTTGTGTTGGTGCAGGAAACCACTTTTGCATTTTTACTAGTGTGGAAAAAACACTTTTCGCACTTGTGTTAGTGTTGAAAAACCACTTTTCGCACTTGTGTTAGTGTTGAAAAACCACTTTTCGCACTTGTGTTGGTGCAGGAAACCACTTTTGCACTTGTATTAGTGTGGAAAAAACACTTTTTGCACTGGTGATAGTGTTGAAAAACCACTTTTCGCACTTGTGTTAGTGTTGAAAAATCACTTTTCGCACTTGTGTTGGTGCAGGAAACCACTTTTGCGCTTGTATTAGTGTGGATAAACCACTTTTCGCACTTGTGTTAGTGTTGAAAAACCACTTTTCGCACTTGTGTTAGTGTTGAAAAACCACTTTTCGCACTTGTGTTGATGCAGGAAACCACTTTTGCACTTGTATTAGTGTGGAAAAACCACTTTTCGCACTTGTGTTAGTGTTGAAAAACCACTTTTCGCACTTGTGTTAGTGTTGAAAAACCACTTTTCGCACTTGTGTTAGTGTTGAAAAACCACTTTTCGCACTTGTGTTAGTGTTGAAAAACCACTTGTCGCACTTGTGTTAGTGTTGAAAAACCACTTTTGCACTTGTATTAGTGTGAAAAAAACCACTTTTCGCACTTGTGTTAGTGTTGAAAAACCACTTTTCGCACTTGTGTTAGTGTTGAAAAACCACTTTTCGCACTTGTGTTGGTGCAGGAAACCACTTTTGCACTTGTATTAGTGTGGAAAAACCACTTTTCGCACTTGTGTTAGTGTTGAAAAACCACTTTTCGCACTTGTGTTAGTGTTGAAAAACCACTTTTCGCACTTGTGTTGGTGCAGGAAACCACTTTTGCACTTGTGTTAGTGTTGAAAAACCACTTTTCGCACTTGTGTTAGTGTTGAAAAACCACTTTTCGCACTTGTGTTAGTGTTGAAAAACCACTTTTCGCACTTGTGTTAGTGTTGAAAAACCACTTTTCGCACTTGTGTTGGTGCAGGAAACCACTTTTGCACTTGTATTAGTGTGGAAAAACCACTTTTTGCACTTGTGTTAGTGTTGAAAAACCACTTTTCGCACTTGTGTTAGTGTTGAAAAACCACTTTTCGCACTTGTGTTGGTGCAGGAAACCACTTTTGCACTTGTATTAGTGTGGAAAAAACACTTTTCGCACTTGTGTTAGTGTTGAAAAACCACTTTTCGCACTTGTGTTAGTGTTGAAAAACCACTTTTCGCACTTGTGTTGGTGCAGGAAACCACTTTTGCACTTGTATTAGTGTGGCAAAAACACTTTTTGCACTGGTGATAGTGTTGAAAAACACTTTTTGCACTGGTGATAGTGTTGAAAAACAACTTTTCGCACTTGTGTTAGTGTTGAAAAATCACTTTTCGCACTTGTGTTGGTGCAGGAAACCACTTTTGCGCTTGTATTAGTGTGGATAAACCACTTTTCGCACTTGTGTTAGTGTTGAAAAACCACTTTTCGCACTTGTGTTCGTGTTGAAAAACCACTTTTCGCATTTGTGTTGGTGCAGGAAACCACTTTTGCACTTGTATTAGTGTGGAAAAAACACTATTTGCACTTGTGATAGTGTTGAAAAACCACTTTTCGCACTTGTGTTAGTGTTGAAAAACCACTTTTCGCACTTGTGTTGATGCAGGAAACCACTTTTGCACTTGTATTAGTGTGGAAAAACCACTTTTCGCACTTGTGTTAGTGTTGAAAAACCACTTTTCGCACTTGTGTTAGTGTTGAAAAACCACTTTTCGCACTTGTGTTAGTGTTGAAAAACCACTTTTCGCACTTGTGTTAGTGTTGAAAAACCACTTGTCGCACTTGTGTTAGTGTTGAAAAACCACTTTTGCACTTGTATTAGTGTGAAAAAAACCACTTTTCGCACTTGTGTTAGTGTTGAAAAACCACTTTTCGCACTTGTGTTAGTGTTGAAAAACCACTTTTCGCACTTGTGTTAGTGTTGAAAAACCACTTTTCGCACTTGTGTTAGTGTTGAAAAACCACTTGTCGCACTTGTGTTAGTGTTGAAAAACCACTTTTGCACTTGTATTAGTGTGAAAAAAACCACTTTTCGCACTTGTGTTAGTGTTGAAAAACCACTTTTCGCACTTGTGTTAGTGTTGAAAAACCACTTTTCGCACTTGTGTTGGTGCAGGAAACCACTTTTGCACTTGTATTAGTGTGGAAAAACCACTTTTCGCACTTGTGTTAGTGTTGAAAAACCACTTTTCACACTTGTGTTAGTGTTGAAAAACCACTTTTCGCACTTGTGTTGGTGCAGGAAACCACTTTTGCACTTGTATTAGTGTGGAAAAAACACTTTTTGCACTTGTGATAGTGTTGAAAAACCACTTTTCGCACTTGTGTTAGTGTTGAAAAACCACTTTTCGCACTTGTGTTGGTGCAGGAAACCACTTTTGCACTTGTATTAGTGTGGAAAAACCACTTTTCGCACTTGTGTTAGTGTTGAAAAACCACTTGTCGCACTTGTGTTCGTGTTGAAAAACCACTTTTCGCACTTGTGTTGGTGCAGGAAACCACTTTTGCACTTGTATTAGTGTGGAAAAAACACTATTTGCACTTGTGATAGTGTTGAAAAACCACTTTTCGCACTTGTGTTAGTGTTGAAAAACCACTTTTCGCACTTGTGTTGATGCAGGAAACCACTTTTGCACTTGTATTAGTGTGGAAAAACCACTTTTCACACTTGTGTTAGTGTTGAAAAACCACTTTTCGCACTTGTGTTAGTGTTGAAAAACCACTTTTCGCACTTGTGTTAGTGTTGAAAATCCACTTTTCGCACATGTGTTAGTGTTGAAAAACCACTTTTGCACTTGTATTAGTGTGGCAAAACCACTTTTCGCACTTGTGTTAGTGTTGAAAAACCACTTTTCGCACTTGTGTTAGTGTTGAAAAACCACTTTTCGCACTTGTGTTAGTGTTGAAAAACCACTTTTCGCACTTGTGTTAGTGTTGAAAAACCACTTTTCTCACTTGTGTTGGTGCAGGAAACCACTTTTGCACTTGTATTAGTGTGGAAAAACCACTTTTTGCACTTGTGTTAGTGTTGAAAAACCACTTTTCGCACTTGTGTTAGTGTTGAAAAACCACTTTTCGCACTTGTGTTGGTGCAGGAAACCACTTTTGCACTTGTATTAGTGTGGAAAAAACACTTTTCACACTTGTGTTAGTGTTGAAAAACCACTTTTCGCACTTGTGTTAGTGTTGAAAAACCACTTTTCGCACTTGTGTTGGTGCAGGAAACCACTTTTGCACTTGTATTAGTGTGGAAAAACCACTTTTTGCACATGTGTTAGTGTTGAAAAACCACTTTTCGCACTTGTGTTAGTGTTGAAAAACCACTTTTTGCACTTGTGTTAGTGTTGAAAAACCACTTTTCGCACTTGTGTTGGTGCAGGAAACCACTTTTGCACTTGTGATAGTGTTGAAAAACCACTTTTCACACTTGTGTTAGTGTTGAAAAACCACTTTTCGCACTTGTCTTGGTGCAGGAAACCACTTTTGCATTTGTATTAGTGTGGAAAAACCACTTTTCGCACTTGTGTTAGTGTTGAAAAACCACTTTTCGCACTTGTGTTAGTGTTGAA